>NW_026732639.1:0-127500 GCF_028476545.2 Physella acuta | reverse complement strand
GAATACATTTTAAAGGGGATTTCCCTAATACAGAAGAAAAACCCATAATGCCTTTACAATATGTCTACGTACGTAACCATATTTCAAATTAAAGTAGGTAAATTGTCTCTAAAAACGACAGTTTATCTTCAGATTAAAGCATTGAATGTATATTGCGCTAGGATTCTCTATGTACAACTGTCGCAGATTTGTGGTAGAATAGCCTCGTTTTACTATTCGTTCTGATAGGTTTAGTGGTTTAAAAACTAACAATCATGTTGTAATTGTAAGTTAATTTTAAAAACATTTTCATGTAATTTTACTTGACCGGAAGACTTCAGCATACAAGGTAAGTCGATTATATATATATATATATATATATATATATATATATATATATATATATATATATATATATGCCTATATACAGAGGCGTAACGGGGGCGGGGGGGGGGGTGCGGACCGCACCGGGTGACACCATTTAGGGGGGTGACACCAAGGCAAAAAATAGCCAAATATATAGAGAAAAACTTGAGGGGGGGGGGTGCAAATCGAAAGTTTGAGGGGGGGGGGGGAGGGATGCAAATCGAAAAAAATTGTCCCCGGGAAGTCGTTACACCAGACCTCGCTACGCCACTGCCTATATATATATATATATATATATATATATATATATATATATATATATATATATATATATATATATATATATATACTAGATAATTATCCCGTTGAGGGAAACAATATTGGGCACTAGATATTTCCATAGTTAACTTTATCTCTAATATGGTTGTCATTTTAAATGGTTTTTTTTTTTCATTTAGGCCTATGCATAAACTTTAAATAATTGACACAAAAAGTAGGTGCTAAATGTTGCTGTTTTTTACTTTCTCGTATACAGAGGAGTTTAGGGGTCGTCCATAAATAACGTCATACTCACAGGGGGGGGGGGGGGGGGGGGGGAGGGGGGTGGGTCCGTAATTTTGTGACGGTATGTGACGATCGGGAGACGGGGGGGGGGGTGGGGGAGGTGGTTCAGATGGTGCGACGTCACACAAAAAAGCAATGTTAGAAAACGAATTTTAAACGTGATTTCGCGTTTTAGAAAACTGTTATAATAAATTGCAATAGGAATTGATTAAAATACTCTATTTTGACATAGTTCAGACTAGATTTTGGAAAAATATCGATGTTTTAAGAAAAATTCAACTGCAATTTTGAGGGGGGGGGGGGGGTTGTAGGCTGAGGTGTGACGTCATTTTAGAGGGGGGGTCTGGCTTTTTGTGACGATGTGTGACGGAGGGGAAAGGGGAGGTAAAAAATGGTCTTAAAAATGCGTGACGTCCTTCATGGATGACCCCTTAGAGGATTTATTGTAATCGTGCACTCGAATTTTCAGCGATTTCCGATTTCTGATAGAAAAATGAAATTTCAAGTACATAGGCCTAAGTAAAAGATCTAATTTTCTGTTTTTGTTTTTCTTTGAGATTTTATAATATTTTAAAAAGTTTAAATATGTAAAAAATGGATTAAAAATCATGTCTAAATCAGGAGTTGCCATCTCCCTGTAGTGTTATGTATGAATACTACCCATTGACTTTATTATCTTTGTGCGACGTTTTCCCGAGTTCTATTTTTAATTATTTTAAAAATCCTATTGTGATCGACGTTGTTATTTTTGTGTACATCATTGGCGTCGTACTTTTTATTTTAATTTGATAATATCCTTTTGTTCTCATTTGACGTTAAAGCGTTCTTATCAAATACACAGAAACACTAGCAGATCATTGAAATCACTATATATATATATATATATATATATATATACATATACATAAATATATATACGTATATATATACATACACACACACACACACACACACACACACACATATATATATATATATATATATATATATATATATATATATATATATATATATATATATATATATATATATATATATATATATATATATATATATATGTATATATACATACACACATATATATACATATATATATATATATATATATATATATATATATATATATATATATATACAGTAGATAATTATCCCGTATATATATGCATATGCATATATATATATATATATGTGTGTGTGTGTGTGTATATATATATACACTATTTATTTATTTATTAATTCGATTATTTTTTCAATATTTCAACCACTTGTCATCTGTGTTTAAAGTGTTTGTTTCTCAAAAAACAAGTGTTTCTTTTAGACAAAATATTTTCCACTTAAGGGGGGGGGGGGGCACTGAAAACTTCAATGGGAGGGCGGGCAATAGTTAAAGTATATATTTTATATTCAAATGTAATATATTTTCTATTTTGCATTAGCAGAGGCGTAGCGACCCTTCCCGGCGCCCGGGGACAAATTCTAGATTTGCACCCCCACCCTCAAGCTTTAGATTTGCACCCCCCTTAGGATTTCGATTTGCACCCCCCTCAAGCTTTCGATTTGCACCCCCACAAGCTTTCAATTTATTTTTCCAACCCATTTTGGCGCCCCCTAAGGTCGGCGCCCGGGAACATATGTCCCCCCGCCCCTTCCCCTCGCTACGCCTCTGCGCATTATTGAGTGAGGTGGAGAGGGGGGGGGGGGTTAATTTCTGGGGGGAAAAACACCGCAGCACATAAGACAAATCTTTAAAAAAATACAAACAAAATTTGTTGGGGATAGAGTTTTTATTTACAAAGATGAAAACATTGATTTGATTTGTAATGCTACATTTAAAGATTTTAAAATATGCGTTCTTAGATTAGACGCTGGTTACATCACTAAAGAGAAATGGAATTTCCGAATCCAACTGGCTTTTTTTTTTTGCTCAGTTTTGTGAAACAATTATAGGTCTATTTTCTTCTCTCTAGGAGTATTATGAGCGGTTGCTAAGTTAAAAAAAACAACCGAATTGTTTGTGTTGTAGTAGTTGTTCTGAAGTTTGGCCCAGCTCGTCTGGTCAGATCCAACGGTTCCAGCATCAGAATTGTTCTAGCTTCAGCAAACCCAATCATTTTCTGGGAAAAGGGGGGGGGGGGTAATTTCATTGCTAAAGCTGCGACCATTCTGAAGTTGGAGTCTAAATGTTGGGAGCCTATTTGTCGGGAGCCTATATGTCGCGAGTCACTATCTTTTTAACGGGACTATTTTGACTGGGTCGTTTTGTCGGGGGCCGTTATGTCACGGGCCGTTTTGACGGTGCACCGATCCCACTGAAAGTGCCATACCAACCCTTATTATTATATATGAACACACAAGAAAGGAGAGCTCACTCCTGCCCCCCCCCCCAACTTTCTTCTCTTAGAAGCCAGCCTACGACGAGTATGAGTTCAGCTGAAACAATTGCAGACGAGTTGGACCACATTGTAGAGAAGTTGGTGGTTTAAAAACCGAGGTGAGTTAGTGACAAAACCGCTCGTTTTTCGACATACACATGGATGCGAAACGTTATTAAAATATGTTGCTTTATGAAAATGGCAAATAAAATTATAAAATATAAAGTGTATTGAGAAACCGGAAAGAGAGTAAATTAACTCTTCCTGTTACCGGAAATCGCTTAGAAGTTGAAAGAAACCAACAAACAGGATGTAATAATTATGTATTACATTTCTAAAACACACAGACAGACAAACACATGATATACAGACCAGATTGCAAAACTATTTTTTTCATCACATTACAGAGTGAGGGTTGGTGGTGGGGAGGGGGGTGGGGAGTACGGACTTTAATGACGATGTGTGTGGAGGGTTTGGAAGGAAGGGGTTCAAAATGGGTGACTAAACACTTGTGGTAAAAAAAATAATGCTTCAGATATATTTTTTTGCTGTGGGACCCTTTGAGAGAGGAGGAGGGTGGTAGGCATACATTGAGGTAATACGTCATTCTTAAAAGGAGGAAAGATCTGGTTTTATGAAACGACGGGGAGGGGAGGAGGTAAATACAGTTTTAAAAAACGTGATTTCGTGTATTGATGACCCCCATGCAGTTTCGATGAAATGCAACGATAGCTTGTTACTCCACCGTATCAAAATCGTCCATGTCTATCCCAACAAAATTAACTTGTCTGTTTACCAGACTTTTTCTGGGGGGGGGGGGGGGGGAAGGGGGGCACTTGAAGCTTTTGGGCGGACACTCGTAATATATATATATATATATATATATATATATATATATATATATATATATATATATATATATATATATATATATATATATATATATATTTACTATTAAATGATGTTATACAGGCTTGTAGCCTCAAGTGCTGTTCACTCTCATAGATAAATATGCATTACATTAGCTCATTCAAGATTGAGTACACAGATAGTTCTATAGACATGTTTACATACATTGACTACATCTAATCCCGTCTAATTAAAAAGTGTTCAGTGTATTATGGGGAACTCCAGAATTGTGAAATAACACCAAGATGGACGTCCGTTGATACTTGTACATAGAAACTAATTTAATTAAACGTTCATAAGCAATCTGATTTAAGGGTCTTTTTTTTTTCGTTTAATGTAATTGATTGTAAGTGTACCTGCCCCTATTGAAGTGTAATTTGTTCCTCTATTTCTTTTTCTCGCTTCCATCTTTTCCTCCCCCCCCCCCTCGTCTCACTTCCTTTCTATCCCACCGCATTCTTATACTACTCCCCCCTCCCCATCTTCATATAGTGAGCCTATGTGTTGATCCGTACTGTGTTTCTTCTTGGCATCTCTCCGGGGCGGAGGGAGATGGGGGCTCTGCCTTCCCCCTCGAAAAAAGTCTACCGCCCCCTCCCCCCCCGAACGAAATCGAATTTATATAGAAAATATATACTTTTAACAGCGTCCGCCCCACACCCCGACAATTTCAAGTGCCCCCCCCCACCGGAAAAAAAGGCTGGAAGAAACACTGGATCCGTAGCTTCTCGGAACTCATGTATGCTAGTGTGCTACATTCCTCAACAGCTCCGATATTCTAGACAGTTATGCGACAAACACGCAGCGACCTCTATCACCTTTAGGTCCATAAATGACGTCACAAATTTGATGGTTTTTTTTTTTACCCCACCCTGTTCCCTAATTGTAATATTAATCGTCATAAAAGCCCCCATCCTCCTCCAATCAACATCTTTTATTGTTTTTAAACGCGTTTAATACAGTCTCATTTACTCTCTACAGTAAGTTACGCCCCCATCCACTTATTTAGGAGTGTGACGCCATATGGAGCACCATTTCACGTAGATCATTTGCCTTTTTTAGAAAGTTACTTACCGTGACGCTGGCGATAAGGAATTCCCGATTTCCCGATTTATATTGTCGGCGAATTACGTTTGCTGTTATAGTGTAAAGTTAGACAAAACGGAAAAGCATCATGGCTGTTTTTATTCATAAATTATTATATAGGTCCACTGGTCAAAATAGTCCATAAATAAACGATATGAGTGGGGGAAAAGGTGGTGTGTGCAGAATTGGAACATATATTTTTAACTCAATGGCTAACTAGAAGTGTGTTATAGCTTTTTTTAAAAATTTAGGTTTGACTGTGCCTGCTATCGATAATTTCTGTTTGTAACTTCTATGGATGAAAAGAAAATAACAACAAAAACAACTGCAGTTTGTCACTAACAGAATATCAATGTCTTGAAATGTGAAAAACAACCCTTGATAAAAAAATAGTGCACCAATGTTCAGACAAGGTTGGCGAGGAAAAATATATACGTGAGTTTATCATTGTAAAAAACTTGTTAGAGTTGTTAGTGTTAAACTAATATTAGACCTACAACACTGGTCCGATATAATAAGCTCTAGTCAACTTGTTATAAGGGTCCCATTTCATTCATCAATCTACAGTAAAATTTATATATGTATATATATATATATATATATATATATATATATATATATATATATATATATATATATATATATATATATATATATATATAGGCCTATCTATTTCTCTCTTCAAATTATTATCTCTAATAGATAATAATATGCATATTCATATATATATAAATAAATATAAATGTAGGGCCTATATATATATATATATATATATATATATATATATATATATATATATATATATATATATATATATATATATATATATATTTCTCTCTTCAAATTATTATCTCTAATAGATAATAATATGCATATTCATATATATATATGTATATATTATAACATAGGGGTCGTCCATAAATGACGTCACACTCTTAGGGGGGAGGGGGGTCCGTAATTTTGTGACGGTGTTTGATGAGGGGGAGGGGGGGGGGGTTCAGATCGTGCGACGTCACACAGTTAGAAAACGAATTTTAGAAAACTGTTTTAATAGGAATTGATTAAAATACTCTATTTTGACAGAGTTCAGACAAGATTTTGGAAAAATATCGATGTTTTAAGAAAATTTCAATTGCAATTTTGAGGTGGGTTGTAGGCCGAGTTGTGACGTCATTTTAGAGGGGGGGGGGTCTGGCTTGTTGTGACGGTGTGTGACGGAGGGGAGGAGATAAAAATCGTCGAAAAAAGCGTGACGTCATTTATGGATGACCCCATATATAAATTTCCTCAATTTCGTCATATTTTTTATTTTTGCCATCGTTTGTAGGAAATGAAAGCTGAAACCTTTAATGGAACAACTTGTTGATTTGAACCCACACAACCAAAATGTCTGTCAACTTCCATGTCCCTGACTGTGAAGAGGATAGCTGTGCTGAAAATTTGCACTCTCTTGTTGAGAAGTTGAGAAAAAAACACGTGACAGTGGTTGAAAATAAATTATGTAAGTCACCAAAAGCTGTTAATTGTTTAAAATTTTAATTTTATTGTTACGTTACAAGTTCTTAAATAACAAAAATTAGTTATTATATTTGCATGATTTTTTCATTTAATTTGTCTATTAAACTGTAATTTTGGCCTGCATATTAAAATCTTATATAATAATTATTGCATATAATGAATATAATTATGGGTAATCTATCGTTTTGGGTACGTAAAATCGCCCGCGGCTATTTATGTACGAAAACGTTACCTCATTGTCAAGGCTTTAATAGAAGTATATTGTCATACTTTTGTGTCAAATATTATAGATAAATGAATAATAAACCTAAATCAATGGCTATATATATCGATATAGGCCAGAAATTAACTTTAAACAGTAGTGTCTGAGAGCAAGATTTGCTATATAAACAGCAGCCATTTGTAAAATAGAGTGGCTTCCCCCTGAATCTGGCGCTAAAAGCTTATAAAAATAAAACTTAAACAAGATGGCTGCTATAGTAAATGAGCATGGTTGCATCTGTTGGAAACATCGCTAGTCTTCATTTATTACGGAAAAGTTTTAATTCAATTGTTTAAAAACAGGTACATAAATGAATCAAGGAAACATTTTTGAAATTTTTAAAACATTAATCCTCCTCAAAATGTGAAATATTTATTAAAATTTAAGGAGTCACCTGTTTTTCACATTACAAATCGCGGGCGATTTTACGTACCCAAAACGATAGATTACCATTTTTATTTAATAGATAAATTACAAGTTCTTAAATAACATAAATTAGTGATCATGTTTGCATGATTTTTTTCATTTAATTTTGGCCTGCATATTAAAGTCCTATATAATGAATTACATATAATGAATATAAGTAGATCTATGTATTAGCCTATAAAATACATATGGTAAAATACAAATTTAACAGTGTTTGACATTTAAAAACAATACTACTAAATGATTAACCTAAAAATATTTTCTTATCATACATTTGGTTAATTACTATTTTATGAATTAAAGTAAGTTTTTTTTTGTTTGTTTTATTTTTTGATAAAACCACATCTATGGAGAAAGATTAGTCCTTTTAATAAAAAACAAACAAACTTGGATCAGATTTGTATATCCTATGGCTTGGTTTATTTTCTGATATTGTTTACTTTTTTATTTACTTTTATTTTTATTATTGAATTAGCTGGATGTTTCAAGGAGATATTTGTAGAACAATTTGAGACATGTTCATTTACTATACTGCACAAGTGTGAACAATTTTGGATTAAGGTAAATACTTCAATAGTGTTTGCTAAAAATATGCATTTTAAGCATACACGTTTCTGTATTTCTTTTAAAGTAATATATATATATATATATATATATATATATATATATATATATATATATCCCTATATTGCATACTGTAGCCATATGGCAACGTACCATTTTGAACAACCACAAATGTTTAATTTTACACATACACATTAACTATAGTGTTTCATCCCTTTATTATAATCTCCCTTACAAAATAAATGCGAACTCTTTTTAGCAGAAACATTTTTGTTCCATTTCCGATTTCATTTTCGTGAGAATGTGGGCCAGCTGATCACCATGAAGGTTGGTATTTTTTTATAATTTTTTTTTTTATAAAATACTTCTTACTTCACTATAAAAAAAATATAATGATAATTCAAAACTATTCTAAATTGTGTATATTCTATCATATGTATCATGTAATATGATTTACATACTTATTTAGATCGAAAATGGTTTGTTGCCATATGGCATCATATTGCAACAGAGGTTACTTTCAGGCTCTGTAGCCAAATGGCAACAATAAATCTATTTTTTGTTTTTCAAAATTTTTTCAATGTATTTAGTTATATTCAAAGAAGATAATAATGCTCCTATTACCAATTACTTCCTAAGTTCTTTTGTTGAGAGGATGTCACAGAAAGAAAATTTATTTACTAAACTTATCCGCCTACTAATAATAGGCCTATTTACTAGGATTAGTATAACTACTAAAAAGATCTAACTATTTTAGCACATATATCACTATAAAAATATATATATAAACTGTTATTGGCAAATGCAATATATTGTTTAGTCAAGAACATTACTAATTTAGAATAGAAGTAGTATTACTTATATAAACTTTACAATATTTTGACTATCGGCTAATAAAATTTATAATATAATCCTAGCTTATATGATTTAGTTTTTAATTTTTTAATTATTTTTTCAGAAGCTGCTAGTTACTGATACAAATGAATTCTAGAGAATTTTATTAGAATAACATGAAAAGAAAGTTAGAAGCATCACCAAACAGATGACCAGGAAACACTTCAGATACATTTCCCATTTCAAAATCATGACGGTTAGTTACAAATAGATTTAGGAGCTCTGTAATCATAAAACAATGTTTACAAGATAGTAATCAATGACACTATCTATTGATAATGTATTAAGTGATTGGGCACACTGCATGTCAGGATATCTAGCCTGAATTACCAATATAATTAATTATACCTTAGGGTTTATTTAGCGCAGAAATGTTATTGACGACACGAGCATATTTGTTTGACTAATTATTGTTAGAAATGTTAACCTTTTCTTATAGGGAAACAAATATTTGTGTACTATTGACACAGTAAGTTTTATTCCAGTAGCCTACAGTTAAATAGTGGGTAATCTGATATTTTTATTTGTTATTCAGGTGAAGAAATATGAAACACGGCAAGAGTTCTCTCAGAAGAAACAGATTATGCCACCCCAGAAATAAAGTGTCTGACACCACACCATTGTAGGACCAAGAAATAAAATCTACAAGTTGTGGACAATTATGAGGATATAAAAGACACTAATATAATAATATAATTGGCTCTCTTGTTGTAAAGTGATAGTTGTATGGGAATTGTGTAAATAATTAAATTTTGAAATTCAGTTTTGTAAAAAAAAAATTTAAATAGTGCTAGGAACATTTTTGTTAGCCATCATAATATATGTTAGTGTTGTAAATATTTGTAAATATTACAGCAGCTAGAATACATGGTTATTATCTGGTAGATATTTTAGTAATCACAATAATGTAAGGGGGTAAAAAGTGTATTGTACCATGCAGTGCGGCTAAAAGAACAACTATCACTGGATAATTTATGTGCTTGTATAATTTTTTTTTATAAATCTCTTAGCTACAAGAAACTTACTACAACAAGCAAGTTCAAGAAATACACACCTGTGTCAATCCCATTAGGAAATATGCTATAGCAACTTATTTTAGCTACAGTATTCTCATGTGATAAAAAATAAAGATATGTTATACTAAGTTACTCATAATACTTTCCAAATTTACCTAAACAGATAAATAATGGTAATTATTGTGTTAGGTCCAAAATAAGGGTTAGGATTATAATGCAATGAAATAATGTGATCATTGATTTCAATACCAAGCATCCAACACAAGTTTTGGAAGTTTATCTCTTTCTTATGAGTTTCATATATAAATAAATACATTTTTATGTGTTTTAGTAGTATGTGAAAATTACCAATATGTGTTGAAATACATATATTATTGATATGTTTAATAAATCTCTAGTTTGTTTTGCCCTAGAGCTTGTTTGTCTTTGTTTATACTAAAATTTGTTAGTTTGTTGCCATTTGGCAACTACTGACATTTTTACCCTTATACGCACCATGTTGCCGCATGGCAACATACCTACAAAAGCAATATCCCATAATTTTTTTTACAAATCATCCATATAGAAGTGATCTATGATCTACCCATAACATAAACACAGCATAGAAAAATTTTTCCATGTTCAAATAAAAAAGCGTGCAATATAGGGATATATATACATATACATATATATATATATATATATATATATATATATATATATATATATATATATATATATATATACATATATATATATATATATATATATATATATATATATATATATATATATATATATATATATATATATATATATATATCCATATTTATATTACTTGTATGTTGACAGTGAATTGTAGTAAATTATTGTTAAAAATGCATATTTTAAAAATGTATACAGAGAGCTATTGGAAATTTTAATTTTTTTATATAGGCCTATATATATAATACAGGGTATTTATTCTTTAATGGCAAAATGAATAATTTAAGAGTGTGTAAAATCATTGTTATTTAAAAAACCTTTTTAAGGACACAATCATTTTTTTTTTGCATTTGTGCCTAAGACACATAGGACAGGTAAAGTAGACCTCATCTGTGTCAATGACCTCAGCATACATGAGGTTAGTGTGGCCAGGACTATGCTCAGCCACCTTGGTTTCCCTATGAGCTGGATGGACTGGTGATCTCAGATCCATGATTCAAACTCGAGACCTTTGGGGTGGTAGTCATAAGCTCTACCATCTGACAATGATGATTAATTTATATATATATATATATATATATATATATATATATATATATATATATATATATATATATATATATATATATATATATATATATACATATATATGTATATATAAATATATTTATTGATATATAGATATTGTTATATAGATATATATTTTTTCAAGATTTAGTTGCTATTTTCTTAATATTAAAATTAATAATAATTAAACATTTGAACAGTTAAAATTGAATGGACTGGATGTGTATAGCAAAGAGCATGCTGACAAAATAATGTGTGTCAAATTAAAGAACTCTTCATCTCTATACGCCACACCAATGAATGGTGAAGAAACAGCGGACTGTTTCTTTCAACATTTTAATGTCAAGTCAGTTATAAATGAAAAGAACCTGCAAATCTTTGTGGAAACTGTATTATCCAGCATCCCAGATGTTGGCAGACAAGAGGAAGTAAAAAAGAAAAAACCTATTCTACCTCAAAGACATAAACCAGTTTCTAGAGAAGTGTCTCAGGCAGATGTGCGGCATGTGAACCTGTATGATAACGCGCCAGTTGAAGAAAAAGTTATTTTAGAAAAGCTTGAATCTTTGAGATGTTGCGAGGATAAGAAAAGTAATGAAAGTGACCACCGGCTGATGCCATATCCTGAGGTTCAGGGAAAGAACAAAGAAAGCAATGTGTATGCCAGAGTAATAAATAAAGCAGAACATGCTCAGTTTATTATCAGTTGTAAGTAGCCACAATTTTCTGGTTGTTTCCGTTTTATAGCTACTCAAGAACTAAATCTCTAGCATTAGTTTTAAGAAATGAACTTATTTCTTTTAATGATGGCATATTTTTCTTATAATAGCAATTTGTAACAAAGTTAGTTTAAAACAATGTTAAAGAACACAAAAAAAAAAAAACAATGATAAAAAACATGCAGAATTTAAAAATCAAGTCATTAATTAGAGAATTTGGAAACTTTGCTTGACATAGGGATCAGTTGCTTAACTTATTGTAAATAATACTAGTAATTGAATAAGATTTGCAAAGGAGATAATGCTGCTTTTATTTTATCTTTTTGCTTCAAATTCTTTGAAGATATAATAGAAAATAGGTTTTTAGATTTGTCTTCTTATTTTAAAAGAATCCAAAGATTTTTCTAGATACAATTTTTGTTTTGGAAGATAGCTCTATAAAATATTTTTTAGAATAGATGTTTTAATTTTACACATGCCTCTATAAATGTTTTTTAAATATTTTGTTTTTACAGATTCCTCTATAAGAAGTTTTGCTGAGCTGAAAGATAAGATAAAAGAGCTTCGCAAATGTCCAGAAAAATTTCCAGCAAATATAAATTTTTTAATACACAAGGTAGATATATCATGTATTGCATTATCTCAAGTTAGTTAATATTTGACTATATTTTTAAAAAAATGTCAACAAGTAAAAAAAAAAAATCTAGGTTTAAATAGCCATTAAAGTATTAAAATTGAACAAATGTGTGCTATTTAAGAATAGGCCTACAAGGTCCTAAGCTGGCTGCATTCTCTAGGCCTGAAGTTAATATTCTCAATCAGGCTAAAAGGCCTAATACAAAACATTTTTAAAATGAGCTACTCATATAAAAACAAATGCAAAATGGTAGACATAAACTAGAAATACAAAAAAAAAACAACAACAAAGAAACAAATCAAACAAACATTTGCTTTTCTATTGCAGTCTTACTATAGTATTTCAAAACCATACTACAATTTAAATAAATAAGCCTACCTGCAGTTCCATAGAAATGAAAACACCCACAAACATCATGCAGTTACTATAATACAACAGGTATTGGTGATACTCAGCAAGTGTAAGTACACAAGGGATTATAATATGCTTTACATTTCTGCTGCAGGTTTTACCAGAGCTTTACCACAGTAACTCTATACTTGGCTTAGTTCACATAGCTGTGTGCTGTGACTATCCACTTCTTCAAAGGCGCTCCTTTGATCACATAGAGCTGCTCATTCTAAAGGGACAGATAAAGAATAGCCATGTGGATCTGGATACCTTGGTAAATGCATTTGAAACTTTTGATCAGTTTTCAAAGTAAAGTATTGTTCAGTTGTAATGTGGCAAGTTTTAAGCTTACAAAATGGTTTCATTTGTTTATTATTTGGTGTACACAATTTCACATGCCCATTGTTTTCATTGACTACTAATATCCTTAATGAAGAAAAACCTTTTTATCCTAATTTTTAAAGTATGTGTTAAAAGAATATAAGCATATTTCTTTTTAGAAAATATTGTTTTTAAAGAACTTGGGATTAAATCTAGCTAGGTTTAACTTTTAAAGGGATGTCCATAAATTATTTTACATTCTGGAGAAGGGGAGAGGCTTGGGCAGGGGACTGGTAAGAAAAATGTGATGTAATTTTATAGAATAGTTTGAAAATTGTGATGAAAAGTAATCAAAGTAGTTAATTTTGACCTTTGCCTATGAGAGAGAGAGAGAAAGAGAGAGAAATATTGACATTCTATGTAATTGAAATGACTTTATAGGAATTTAAAAATATTATCAACATTTCCATTATTAATTTTAAAAAGTATTAACTAAGAATTTACCATAATCTATTTGTCTAGTAAGGTTAGTTTTCTATATAAATAATTTTTATATATCTTATATATCACTCAAATTAGAATTTTAAAAATTTCTTTGTTTTCTAGCAATATATGCAAACAATGCTTGCAAAATCAATTCATGACTTAAGGTATTTTCAAGGCAAATTGTAAAATCAAATATGCTTTTGCAAAAACCAAATGCTTAGCTTGTTTACAATTTAGATGTCATTTAATAAATTATATTTAAAAGACAATGAAAAAAAAAGTTCTAAAATTTTAAAATATCTAGTTTATCAGCTGATAATGTTTTGCTTTTATGCTTAGCACTAACTCCACTTAGTTTAACATTAATCAAAAGGTCAATTCTAATCTATATATACTATACTCTAAGTAAAGCACACACACTGCTAACGTTTCATCTTGATCCTATAGATTTACCAAATGCTTTTGCACATAAAATATAATCAATTATTATATCTGAAAAGAATTGCTAGAAAACTTATTTTTACCATTTAAAATTTCTGTTTCACGCTACCTGTTTCTTACATCTTTTCCCATGTTTTATTTTAAATTATTATAAATAAAAAATATCATTTTAAAAAATACTAATAAGAAGTGAAAGATTTATTAAAACTGCTGAGAATTTAAAATTTAATAATTATTTTTTTCAACAAAGAAAATAAATAAAATTTATTCAAAGTTTATTTATAGTAAATCAGCTAAACCCATATTCTGTTTATATGTATAAATTGGTACTTGTACAGGTTATATGTTAAATTGTTTTTATTTTTTCTATTTGCAATGGCCAGTTTAACAAAAAGGGCAGATATTCACACAGAATCAGCTATTACAAGATCATGCAATATAATAATAATGCTTCAAATTGAAATAATGATGAACTTTAATGAAACAGATGATGTCAATGAAAGTGAAGAATTTTTGAGTGACATGAGGTATAGTTGGACATTAATTTTTACTTTTTCCTTTGCAAATAGGGATAAGTGCCATAGCTCGTATTTTTAAAAACTGTTGATATACAGAGTCAATATTTATTTCTTATTACAATGCCAATAGCAGATACCTAATTAGTGTAGATATCAATTCCTACTATTAAAAAGTATCTTACAATTAGTATTTAAAAACCCAATTTTAAATATTTTGTATTTTGACTCTTCTTTTTTTAAAAATCAAAGTGATTAATTAGCCCTGATTAAAATCTTTGTTATTCCACTACTAACAGAGGATTCATGACTTAACAAAGTACAATTTGATATATGGGACCTATTAAATTTCACAACTACCCAGAAAACAAAAATGTCTTTTGTTCATTTAATAATTTTAATTTATATTGAATGATTGAGTCTGATTAAAAAATATAGCAAATGCATTTTACAATGTCATCAGGTTAAAAAAAATATATTCACCTTACTCAAGTGCATTTAAACAAATTCACAATGGCCTTTACTTCCATGGAGTTATTTTGATATTAAAAATAATTTGCATTTGATATTTACATTTGAGATACTTTATTATCTACTGATATCAATTTACCACAATTGTATCGTGTTCTTACAGCTTTTCTGCATTCATTTCTTTTAATAAGGTCAACACTGAAGACTTGCAAGAGTCTAAAAAATACAGAAAAGTATATTACTACACTGCAAAAAGTTTTGGAATCCCCTTTAGAAAGCATTCATCATGAAGTACATAACTATTTTAGTGAAAATGGCACTCAGGACTTGAGCAACAGAGCTAACTATATCTTAGGAAAGAGTTTAGCTTTTCAGTTTGCTGCCATTCTAGATTGTTTGAAGAAGGTAGGTTTTAAAAATACTATAGGTTAATTAATTAATATGATACTTTTGAGAGAGTATTTAAAAATATTATGAATACAAAAAAATGGCAATTTTTAATATGCTTCAATATTTAAATTATTTAATCTGATATTTATACAATAAATAACCTTTTCAGTGCCTCTTATTATAAAATTATAGTTACCCTGCTGGATTTGAAATTAATTTTTCACTTTACAAATTATTAGGCCTATAATAATTGTTTTCCTTTAAAATTACGTGTCTTTAAAACAAAATCCACTTAAATCACAGTCGTTAGGGTTTATCATAAAAACAGGTTTGTTTATATAGGATATCTTTATTAATTAGACTTAAGGCTTAGGCATAGACTTAAAATTGTGTTTGGGTTTTTGTCAAGGTCATGTGATTTGTTGAGAAATTAATTTTAGAAGCGTAATTTAAACATTTAATTAAAAAAAAAATTTAAACAGCTGTTCCTAAAGATTGATGTTGCTGTACTGGATTTGTTGCTGGAGTGCTTTAGACCAAAAAAATGGCTGCTAAAAAAGACTTTTGCCCCAGCTGTTAGTTCAATGCTGCTCAGGGGGCTCACACATTTTCTCTTTTATGGCTTGAGTGAGTAAAAATATGTGCTGATTATTACAAATTAGGGTATTTCCAAATCACAATATAATTTGTAAAATACCTATTTTATAGTTTGTTATACAGAGAGCATATAATACATTTGTATAATTTGTGATAAAATATAAAAAGTAATTAATAAATGACACTAGTTTTAATTGGTAGGTGTAATACTATATCTTTTGTTTTTATATTTTAGTTTAGATGTAATTTCATTTTTCAAAATTTTCAAATTTTTTTTATTACAATACTGTATTCTGTTTTTTTTTCACAAGGAGAGATTCCACACATCAACATTCATAACCCATGCCACAAAGTGATGGCTGTTATAGATAATCTTTCAAAGCAAAATTTACCTTCAGAGGTAGGTTCACATTTTTAAAACATTTTTTAAGTATTTGATTATTACATCAACTTATTTTTATTCTCATAAACTCATAAATTATTAGTGTTATTATTACCACTAAGGCTACAAACAGTTCCCTCTTTAAATTAACACTAAGAACAATGGGCTTAAAAAATATAAATCTAACTGATAAAAAATAATTAGAATATAATTCTTATAAAATAATAATCCTACAATTGTTTTTATCTCTAGATATCCATTTTAAACTCTTTGATGTTTGAAACCACTCCAGTGATTCGGCAATGTACTATTGATTTCTTTGATAAAAACAAATGCTACGACTCTTGGTTAAATGTTTATTTGTTAAGGGAAGTGGAGCATAAACTTGCCCCTCTTTTGGAGGTTGACCAGGAGGCAAAAACTGCACTGGTAAAAAACATTTTCATAGATAAATAAACATAGGCCAACACATATTTAATGAGTAATATTTCTAGGTAAATTGAAATTATGGGTAGAAGCATACTTTTTAACTAGAAATGTTTGATAGCTTTTTTTTTTACAAAAAATATAAAAACCAAAAAGAAATTACAAAATGTTATGGATCTATTTTTTTTGTTAATTCCAAGCCAAGAAGAAAACTATCAAAAAGATAGAAAGCATCTGCTAAAATTTTAGATGTTCATAAATCTAGAAATATGTTTACAACCTGCAAATTTGAGCCACAATATTTTAAATTCACCTTTTACATATAAGATTTTAATAAATAAAGCTACTCTTTAGAATCTGAGGTTCATGGGGCAGATGAAGTAAAATTCACCTGTTTCTGTAACATTGGTACATGAAGTGATAGTGTGATCAGCACTTTTCTCAGTTTTTATTTTACTTTCCCTAAGTAAGTCAGATGCCTACAAGAGATCAGACATATAAAAAAAGTTAATAATTTATAAAAATCTTACTTACTTGGCCAGACCTACTCGATAAAAAAAATCTTATTTTGTTCTTATCAACGTTAATTATAAACATGTCTTAATTATTTAAAAAATTCTTTATCCAGAAAGATGACAATTTGAATGAAGAATGGCTTTCACTTACTGGAAACTTCTGCAACTTGCCTGCTGTGATTTGCATTCATCGGCCATCAAAAGAATCTCATAAATCTGGCCACATTATAAATTTTAATGATAAAACTAGAAGCAGCCATAGAACCCACTTCAATCAGATAGAATTGCTACAACATTTAGACCATTGCAATATTGTCAAACTGCTTTCTTTTCATATTGAAAGTATACCTCAGTTTTATATTTTAGAAACAAGAAGTAGTTTGCAGGTGAGCAATTTAAATAGCAAAGAACTTCAGAAATTTGTGAATAAAAAAAAAAAACACAAACAATACTGTATAGGATACTCTGATTAATCTGTTATAATTATTATTAACTAGACTGCTTATTGGGAACTTGAATATATTAGTCAATTTTAAATAATTTTTTTTAGTTTTTTTCTTTGCACAGTATTATTGTACAACATCAATTAGAAGGAAACTTTAAATATATGAAATATATATGAAATACAAATTTAAAATGAAATCTCAAGAAAGTTTGTTTACTTTGTAATTAATAAAATATAATACATGTATCTATATTTACTCACAAATTTTGTCTGAATTCCAGTATAGAACTTGATATCTTATAACTGTGCATTATTAAAGGAAGTGTTTAAATAATATTTGGGGACAGAATTGTTTTTAAAAAAAAAAATTAACACAACAAGTTTAATAATACAATTTTATCTTACTGACAGGACTATCTCATAAATAAAAATATAAATCAGCAATACTGTACCTATGTACAGCTTGTAGAGTTTTTGAGGCAAGCTGCATCTGCATTGTTTTACTGTCACAACATGGATGTCATACATGCTAACATTACAGCTGCCAGTTTCCTTATCTCTAGTACTGGTGACACTGTCAAACTCTCTGGATTTTTATTTGCTGTTACCAATGATAATGATACACTAAGTTCAGGTAACTTCTACTGAACTTTGTTTTTGAACAAACATACTTCATTATGGGTAATTACTTCACTTATTTAATTAGTCAAAGCTTTATTCATTTTATGAATATTGAAAATTATTAGTTGAATTATGAAGTTCCTTGTTTTCTAGCATTGTATCTCTAATGTCATCATGCCATTCAAATGGGAAAGATAACACACCCTTGAGCTAACAAGGCATCTTGATTCTTAGTATTTCCATTTTTTTTACTAATATTAAATTATCCTTTTCATGTCACCTTCTAGTTCTTCTCTAGGATTTTTAGTCTGTTTTTTATTTATCCAGGACTCTATGCAGTTCTCAGTCTTGTTATGCCATTTTCTTGGTGTACTTTTAACACATCTCTATTTTCTCCGGATTATTATATCTTCTTCAATGTAATATTTATCCAATGGTTAAATATCAGTAGAATGTAATGTGGAAACACATTTATCTCCCATCAATGACATAGATTTTGAATGAACAGAATAAGCAATTTGTAAACAAATATTTTAAAAATTTTGACAGAAGACAGCAGATTACTACCTTCACGATGGTGTGCCCCAGAAACTTTAAGAAGATTGAAAGTCTCGGAGATGTCGGACAGCTGGATGTTTGGTCACCTAATGTACGAGATCCTAACCCATGGTGTCTTGCCATACTCTCATGTTCAACTTGATGATGAAACATGCGTTAAGAAGGTAACATATTCCTTCACAAAATTTGAAACTTGTATGAATTAGCAAAACTGATATTTTCTTTTGATACGTTGGTAATCATCAGTTGCCTTATTCACATATTGAACAATATTTCAAAAGTTAGTATTTATTTGTTGACAATCTTAAATTTATTTGAATTTAAAAGCAGCTTACATTTTCACATTAATTAAAATTATGTGAAATGCTTTTTAAATTAGTTTAACTAAAAAAAAAAGGTTCTTATCCTTACCAGTAAAGTTTTGCTTTGATCATTTTTGATGTAGTTGCGGTTCATTCTCTAAATTAAAAAACAAACAAACATTGCTTAACAGTTTTTTCTGATTAATTCCCATTACTATCTTTTTACTTACTGTACTTAAACTATGTCATAATCCTTATTGATAACAGCATTATACTAAAAAGTATCTTGTAATATAATTTACTAAAATCCCATCTAAATAAGATACAAATATCCCGTTGAATCTTCTTTAATAATTTAACTTATTTTGATTATTCAGGCTTACTTAAAAGATATGTTACATTCATTTTCACTTAACTGATATGTTACATTAAACTTTACTCAACAGATATGTAACAAAAAAATAAAATTATACAGGGAATCATGTATTAACCCATGTCACTATGAAGTTATTGAAAAGTGCATTTCACATGACCCACATATGAGGCCAACTATGCAGGATGTACATGCATTTTTTGAATGGAAAAGTATGTAGCCTTCTAATCTATCCCAGCTTACAAATATTTGCTAAAAAAAAATTTCACAACTATTCTTCCTTATATTCAAATATATTCTTAAAGATTGTTTTGTTATTAAAAAATTCATTCCCATGCAAATTTTTCATAAGTTTGTAACATTAAATTTTACAATAGATATAAAAGCCAGTCATCAAGCAACATACCCAAACTATCACAGTGGGAACCGTGCTCCTTCTAGAGACTTTAAATTGGTAAGAAAATTTAAGGTGATTGAAGCACTGACTTATATTATCCACTCCCCTGATGCACTTTATTTTTTAAAGAATATAAATACATAAGTCTCTATAATTTATGCTATTAATATTTAAATTAGTAGACCTATATAAAGGTAACATAAATGCAAGTTCCTTACTGTTGTTGAAATGTTTAGCTTCCCAGGTCTTAAATCTAAAAAAATAAATTGATCTAGTATTTAAAACAGTGACTTTTTTCAAAGAAGGAGTTTAATAAAATGTTCAATTTTATTTTTTTACAGGGAGTAATTTACCTTGAAGGTAAGTATAGAAATTTAAAATAAACATATTCTTATCAAGAAATAAAATCTGCTATATATTTTAACACTATTTTTTTCAAACTATGACCTATGTCAATGTTTTTTTCTTCAGATTATATAGATATAATTCAACCAAAAATTTTACAGCGAAAATTATCTGAAACGTTGAGTCTCAACAAAGTGGTAATTACTAATCAGATTATACATTATAGATAGATTACAATAGGTATAACAATATAACTAGGCTTGTATACACAGTAGTCAATTTTTTTTTAATAGTTGTGTCATTAAATTATATAACTTAGTATGCTTATAGAATCAAAACCATTGATTTAATCCTTCTTAGGGGGTCGGCGTGGTCGAGTCGGTAAAGCTCATGGTTGCTAAACCTAAAAGTCTCAAGTTCGAACCCTGGGGCAGATGAGGCTCATTAGCTGGGGACAGCCACTCTTGTAGGAGAGACAACTCCAAAATTAATCAACTGGGGCCTTGTAGTTTGTTCTAGGTTGGACAAAGGCTATGGAAGCAAATCCAAAAAGAAAAGCAGGCTAAAATCGGAGTCAATGGCCTCAATGGCGCATAACCAGTTGACATGTAATCCTTAATTGTGATGGAAGCATGGTCGAGTCGGCAAAGCTCATGGTTGATAAATACGAAAAAAAAGTTTCGAGTTCATACCCTCTGGCAGATAAGGCTCGATTCCTCCCAACACTAAAAATTAAGAACGAAGAAGAAGAAGAAGAAGAATCCTTCTTAAATATTATACCAAACTATATTCCTGTTTGGAAAAACTATGTTTTTATTTGCCGAAAGAGTAGTTAAAAAAGTTTAAACATAATTTTTTTTTCACTTTAGAAAAGTTTATTTATGATCTGAACATAATTGCCCTTCAACTAATTAAAATGTCTAAAATGCTATTCATTATTGAGGCTAAATTTAGTGAATAGCTTATTAGACTATAAGAAATAATAGAGCATGCATAACAATGATAGTTTTATAGAGATGTTTATATAAGGAAGATGGGGGGAGGTGTATAATCCAACATTTTTGTGGATATCATAAATGGATGACACCTAATGATTTAGGCTATTAATATTAGAATACCATTTTAAAAAAAGTTCCCTTTTTAAACCTGATGGCCCCTGGGGCAGGTGAAGTAGTGTTCACCTGTTTCTGTAACCTCGGCATATGAAAGGACAGTGTGGTCAGCTCTATGCCCAGACGCCTTTCCTTAACATTAGTTAGATACCCATCAGAGCTGAGTAGACTTAGAGATGTTCTACTGACTTGAACTGAGACTTGAACTCGAGGCTTACGGGTTAGCAGTCTAGCACTCTAATTCTTGGCCATGCTGTCCTCAAATTTTATTTATGCTTATAGTCATTTAAATATTTGTTAAAGATCATATCTTTATTACTTTATCAATATTTTTTTGGATTGTTAGGGAGAGGTTGCAGTTGTTACTGAGGTTACTGATAGGCTTTTCCCTGAAGAAATTATGACAAAACTCAACCTAGGTATATTGGACTTTATACTGCCCAGGATATATGCTACAGTCACACAAGATAAAAAGCAGTGCATTGTAAGTAGGCATTTACAGATTAATGATTTATGTACCCATTATACATAGATTCTACATTTTTTACTACTAAAAGCCTATTAATTAAGCCTATATATTAATTTTTGAAAAATTCAAATAACCAAGAATAATTAAAACAATTAAAACATATTATTATGAGAAATTTAAGATTGTGCTTTAATGGTCATTTAACTATTTAAGAATGCCCAGGATTTAAAAAAAAACCCCCAAATAAAATTGAATGTTAAAGAAAATAAATAGAGAAAATTGTTTTTAAAACTTATTTAAAACAATTAGTTGAGAATGTATTTTAGCTAAAACTAATTAAAATAAAGCACTAATTGTATTAAAAAAATGCACTGAGAAAAATCAAATACTTATGATACATTTGAATTTTTAAATTTTAAGCATGAAAATTTTACATTATTGTTATCATTCACCTAAAGAATTAAAACAGTTTAAATAAACTCACACAACCAAAAGCTTAAAATTGCAAGCTAGTATTTGATACCAAAATAAATTGTCACACAGATAACTCTACTAATTCTACAAGCTGTAATGTTTACAATTATTCTTTGTAACAGGAAATCTTTTTGCCACCATCCTGTCATGAAAGCCTAATGCAACTTTTGCTCTCTCCTGACTTTGATTCAAGTGAAGAGAATTGCATCCGTCTTATGTTAAATGTTGCAGAGATGCTGCAGAAATTTCATGAATTGTCTTTTGTATTGGGCGATATGTGCGCATCATATTTGTTTGTAAGAAAGCAGAAAGGGAAGCTCACGGTATAGTTTTTAGAAATTGTTCATATTATAATATTATTTTTATAATTTGTAAACATTTTTGGTTGAAACACACAATATATTGATATTTTATGTGGTTTAAAATTTTCTAGTTAGCCTTTTGATTAAACTAATTATAATAGTAGTGGGTCAAACCAAAACCAAAAGACCTAATTTATAAAAAGATTTAAAAGTCCTTTGAACATTAAATTTGTTCAGTTTCTTTTACATAAATCCTAACAATTTTATAAATATTAACCATTATGATACCCTACAAAGTAGTAAAAATAATTTGCTTCCATTACAGCTCCATCCTATCTCTTTATCAAAACTGAACACTATAGATGAAAGTAGTTCTAAGCTGAACAAAGTGCATTTTGATGAGTTGGTCTTAAGACGGTAAAGATAATTAATTTAATTAATTAACAATGTGAAAGTATATAAATTTAAAGTCTTGAGTTTATTTCACTGTTGTATATAGAGTTTAATACTTTAAGTTACTTGTGTTACTTTGGCCTACATAAGAATGGGGATAGTGAATGTGGCTGAGCATTGTATTGGCATCACAATATCTTTATGCTAGGACATTAAAATAACAACCCTGTATACATAAAGGATGTTAGTTCTTTTATTTTTAATTATGATTATAAATGTGAATTATGGTTAGAAATATCTAGGGTTGGTCATTTTAATATTACTCTAAGATGATGATGAAGCTTCTGGTACCAAAATAAATACTTGAAATCTTTCCAAATTATTTTTACTAGGCCTAATTTAATTAGGTTTCTTAACTGGGGAAGAAAACTACTAAATAAGCTTCAAGTGTAAGCAATATAGCTACTTTACCTAACAATAAACGATTAATTTCATAATTCTCCTTAGGATGTTGGTCAAATCTTCAAGGCAATTGTTTTCCCATGCCTCATTAGAGAGTTACAACAATTATAATAATTTTTTTGTACAGTGTAATAATTAAATTTTTTTAATAGTCAAAGAATGCAACAACTCCTAGTTTTCTGTGTATTACAGTACTGCACCTGAGGTGATGAGAGACAATATGGCAACAGTTACCCCTCAATCTGATGTGTTCTCTTTTGGCTGCTTAATGTGGGAGATTCTGGAGCTTTCATGTTGTCTCAAAGAATCTGGATCTCTTAGAAGTGAGAGGACCTATGTCTCCATGAGTGAAATACTGGTTGGTTTTTAATATTGTATATTAATTGTACTACACTTTTAATACTTAGTTAAGCTTACAATGCAATTCGATTAATTATGTATTTATTGTAATGTACTTGTTAAAGAAGCCTACATCTGAGAATAGTCCTGCTATTTATGTTGGCTTATAAAAATGCATGAATTATTTAAACTACCTTAAAACTTACTTTAACTAGTAGTAACTAACTCAGATTGTAAATCTAAAACTTATAGTATAGATCACTGAACCATCCATACAGATAACTTTTGTAGAATGTATAGCATAACTATGCCTGCTAGTGTGGATAAGGATCAATTTAGGATTAATTTTTAATACTCAGGGAGCTGATAGCAATGCCTGTCAAGTTGTAGTCCAAATGTTTGTGAAAAACTTATTAGCTAAGCAGAAAAATCATAAAAATACTGAAATGTCTAGCAAAAAAAACGAACAAACAAAACAAACCAATACTTAAAATAAAATGAAACGTATGTGGCAAGATTAATTTTTAGAAATATTTACACCATAGCTTTATTTAAGTTGATTTCTTTACTTCGTTTTATATTACTAATGATACATTTAAGTTTCTCAATTAATTTTTATTCTCGACCTAAAAAATCATTATGTTTCAGCTACATTGATTGCCAAAATTAATAAAATTTTTCAGTCAAATGAAATTAACATAAATGATGTGAAACAGCTAAGATGTGATCATAAACCAATATTTAGCCTGATACAAAGATGTTTGCATGATCAACCTAAAGAGAGACCCAATTTTAAAGAAATTATCAGGTAAAAAACCAATTTAAAAATCGTGTAAAATTTTCCTAACAAAACGTAACTATGATTATTTTTGTACTATTGGCTTAGTTTTGCAAGAAAAACTAATAGAGCATTAATATGAATTAATAAAATTACATTGCTAATGCTAATACTAAAATAATAACTCTTCTCTTGTAGAATCAATATATTAAATGAAACATTTGCTTGTAATTAATAAATAATAAGTCATTAATCCTTTTCTTTTTGTGAATTTTCAGAGTGTTATCTGAAAAGCTCAACCCAGATCACACTGATCTTAAAGTTCTTGTAGGTGAACAGAGTTCCGGAACATCAGCAGTGGAACATGAAACAATGGTAAAACAAGTACCAGGAACAAGTTCTGAGCAGAACGACCAAACTAAGAATAAAAAGAAAAAAGTGAAAATCCCTTTCCTTAGCAAACGTTTAAGCAAGTCCTCTGTTGCAGTAAAACCCAATGACTATGAGATAGATAATAAAGAGGATGAAACACAACCCAAGCAAATCTATGTCAGTAACCACAATACAGACGTTACAGAAAGTAAAAAAGATTTCATTTATCGGCCAAAAGAAATTCAAAGCAGGCGCCTAAATTTAAACCTATATCATGGAGCAATTCAGACAAGACCACTGCCTAAAGTACCAGAATCTAATAAACTTCAACATGAATCAAAGCAATTCAATAGCAATAAACCATCAGTGTTAATAGGAAGCAAAAATATTTTTCAAAATAAGGATGACCAGAAAAAATCAGAAGTTGACGTCTCCGTTGTGAGAGTCTCTTTTTCTATGGACTCCTCAGATGATGAAACACGCAGTGAAGATGATGAGCTATGCTGTCAAGGCCCATCACATCATCAAAAAAGCAGTGTATACTTACCCAATATTCCACTATCCGATAAAGTTTACCATGCAAAACCTATAAACTTTCAAGCTAACTATGTTCTTGCTGATTTTATCAGCCCAGTTGACGACCCACCAAATCCTCTTCCCCATATGGCAAACACAACTCGACTTGGTTATAACAATCTAACACAGCAAACTTTGGCTAGCAATAATGTCTCAAGATACATCTATAAAACAGTTGAAAAACTAGACCCAGAGATGGCTCCTGATTTTGAACAATTTTATCAGGTACGCAGCTCAAGTGAGACATTGAAAACTAGTGATTTGTTGTTAGACTATGGTTGTGCCTGGAGACCACTCCCCGCAGATTACCCCTACTTAACATCAAGTTATAGTTACAACCCCTTTGACAAGACAAGGTTATTTCCATCATGTGATTATATTCAGCCTTTATCACCAATGGATGCTGAAGAAGATGATTTTATACCAGTAATCATGCACCAAAAATATGTTGGAAGAGAAAAGTCTACTTATCCAATTGCAGTTGAAGAAAGTTCCACACGCCAGATACAAAGTGGAGAAAATTCTGCATGCCAGATAGGTATTGGAGAAAATTCCACTTGTCCAATAGGAATTGGAGAAAATTCTGCATGCCAGAAAGGTATTGGAGAAAATTCCACTTGTCCAATAGGAATTGAAGAAAATTCTGCATGCCAGATAAGTGTTGAAGAAAATTCCACTTGTCCAATAGGAATTGGAGAAAATTTCACATGCCAGATAAGTGTTGAAGAAAATTCCACTTGTCCAATAGGAATTGGAGAAAATTTCACATGCCAGATAAGTGTTGGAGAAAATTCCAAATGCCAGATAGGTGTTAAAGATAATTCTGTATGCCAGGTAGGTCCATATGATGATGATCAATCTATACACCAACATTGTAAACCTAAAGATATGATGGTTGTAGACTGCAAGGATGAAAGAAATGATTTAAGAAGAGACAATGAGTTGAAAAAAATGCAGTTGTATGAATGTGAATTCTCATTTTAATTAAAAACTTCAAGGGTAAAACAACTGACAGCAGGAATCAAAATATTCTTCCTAGTTCAACAGTGGTTTAAAAAAAATTACCTCTTTATTCTCCCCCCCCCCTCTACATACCTATATACTTTTATTACTATCCTTATAATTTTTGTTAATTGTATAGACCTGTATAACTTGACTATATTAAGGAATTCTTAATTTACAATTGCTAATCTATTAGGTACAAGAAGTATTAATTTACTAAGATAGTTGTGATGTGTATCTTTAATTTTTTTTTTTTACTTTTATTTTTTTTTGTAAGTAGTAAATGTAAATTTCATTTGTTTCTTTTAAACCTAAGCCATTAACTAAACTCATTTTCATTTTATTAGGCCCAAACTTATGTTATTTCATTTAGTTAACTTAAAATTAATACATTATAACTGCATGTAATTACTCTTATTTTCTTTTAACCATTTCAATTTGCAGCCAGTTGTTTAATTATTATTTTCAGTGTGTATGACTTAGTATTTATAAATAAACTCTGTGGTTCTAGTTGTCCCAAGATTAATATTTTACAAAGATTCCTTATAACATGGGATGCTAGTAAATCTGATGGGAAGAACTAAAGGAGATTTGGTTTCCCTGACACATGATGAAGTGAATATCTCAACTCAAGTTGGATTCAGATTAGAGCACAGTGAATTCAGCTTTAATCCAAACCTTTATTTTGACCTGTAGATGTATCAAAACCATAGTCTAATGTCCTCACTCTACTTTACAACCATATCATTCAAGATTTCAGTTTAGATTCATTAAAATATCTTGTCTCTGTTTATGTTGATATTTTGTTTTCTTTACAAACAAATTATTTGTTTTGTCAGTTTTTGTGGTTCAATTTTGAATTTTGTTTAATTACTGTTTACTTATTTATTTTTCTGACTAACAAAGAAGCTGTGAATAATTTAAAAGCTGAATATGTTGTCAGATTGTGGTTTATTAACTTCAAAAAATGTGTGAACTCCTAATTGGTGTATTGTAGTTTATCTTGTGTTTAAACATCATGGAGTGTTTAAGTTTGTGTGTTAAAATGGAAATGTGTTCAAGTGTATTGGTGTGTTTAGAGGTTGTTCCTTAAAAATATTAGATAGCCTTTTGACTTCTGTGATATTTCTCTATGTGAGTGGTTTAATGTACTAATTTTGACCCAGGAATGTTTTGCCTTGCAAAAATTAATAAATCTTTTGCATAAATGTATATTTGTTTATCTATGGGTGTATTTTGTAGATAGACATTGAAGCTTAGTTCTCCCATCAACATATATTTATAAATTATAATCTAGTCTTCCAAAAAAAAATATTTCAGGCTAGATCTACCTATGTCTATCAGATGAAACTATTCCATGAAAGTGTTCATTTTGATATGCATTTGTATATTTAAATGTATTCATGTTTTAAAATTTTATAAAAATGTAAAAAGAACACAAGAAAGTGTGCAAATATTTTTTTTTAGTTTTAGATACTCAAATCTCATAATCAATGTGACCATTTTTTAATCCTTCAATACTGTCTTTAACTGAATTTATCATTAAACTATGCTGTTATTACAATATTTAGGGCCCTATATAGGCCCGTTAAGCAGATTCACAGGTGCCTTCAAATTTCCTAGACTTATGCCAGATACACATTTAACCTGCATGGACTCAGTGATACCTAGAGATCCACTCAGAACCACTTTTTTTAAAGCACTTAATCTCTACCAGTTAACCACATTTCCTATGTTTATTACAGCTTAGTTTTAAGTAAGAAAAATATTAGTCAAATTTGTTTTATTCATTGTTTTCAATTATACTAGTTCTTAAATAAAGATAAAAAATAAAAAATTAAAATGTTCTCTTTTTTGAATGTAATTGAAATTTATATTCATTATGTTATTTAAGTTTCAGAAGTGAAGTAGAAAATGTACATAAACTCAAATGGAAAATACACATTTTTATTTGATGGAGTACCTATCCCAGGCAGTCTGTCTTTTGGTTGTAAGCTTTGTAAAATATTCACCAGTGAAATACAACACAAAATAATTTCATTTTAACAACTTTTTAAACATGAAATAAAAAACATTATTAATCACACATGCCAACAACTAGATGAAAGGTGTAGCAAAACTTGTATTTAAGTTTAAGAAGGACTGACAGTAACAAATTAAAAATAATGATTTTTCAGACATTGAACCAAAATATTCAGTCCAGTAACAATGAAATACATATTAATTATTAAGAAAATAAAAGGATAGATAACAAAGTAAAAGTAATTTTTCAGTTACAGTCCCATCTCCCGTCCCCGCAGAAAAAAAAACCAACGACAAAAATCAAATGGAGGCTTGAATATATTAATAATGAAGAAACCATTTATTATAGAATTAAATGACAAGAAACCATTAATATTTTAAGTAAATGGTACATAATCGCCTACATTCTCGAAATTGATTGTATTAAAATTTACTTTTCTGATGTAATGTCCATTTTCTGACTTCAAGAGCGCTTACCAGAAAAACTACTATATTTATTTCAATATGCTTAAACGCAATCTTTTTAATAGTACTAAATTATTTTTAAAAAAAATGGACATAACAACTACGCAATTTTAAAAAAAATTGTTGTGTCTATCTGGGTGTTATATGAGTTATTTCCTTTTTATTATTTTACAATGGTTACAATTTCGAATTCGATTTAAAATCAGATATTCATGCATTGTCAGCTGAGGTGCAGCTATCTGAAAGAAATATCTCCTCTAGAGAAATGTGTTAAAATTGCGTTAATTAAAGTATTTGAACACAACAGGAGACCTATTGTGATTTAAGAAAAAGTTTGTCATAAAAAGTATTTAGCATTTCAAAACTCGTTGATTATGATTATGTTTACGTATACACGTAAATAATTGTTTGAAATCGAATTCTAGTGCAATTTATTTTCGTGTCAGTTTTGTCAAGTAAAATATGTACTGTACTAAGGCAATATCCATAAATGACGTAACACTTACGCAAAAAAAGCGGGTAGTGTTTTTGTTTTGTTTTGAAAACTTGATGAGAGGAGAGGGGTGATGAATCCTTATAGGCTGTTGGAGCAGAGGCGTAGCGAACCTTCCTGGCGCCCGGGGACAAACTTTTCGATTTGCACCCCCCTCAAACTTTCGATTTGCAACCCCCTCCCCTCAAGATTTCGATTTGCACCCCCCCCCCCCCCCCTCAGACTTTCGATTTGCACCCCTCTCAACCTTTCAATTCATTTTTCCAGCCCATTTTGGCGCCCCCTAAGGTCGGCGCCCGGGGACATATGTTCCCCCCGCCCCCCCCCCCCCCCCCCCTCGCTACGCTACTGTGTTGGAGAAAAGTGTCTAGAAAAGTAGACTGAAATGTGATGTCATTTTAGAGAATGTTTTGTGATGATGTGTAAAGATGTGGCGGACGGAAAAAGCAGACGCGGTGATGTGATGGTAGGCAGTGTTTCTTCCAGGCATCGCCACCCCCACCCACTAAGAAAGTCTACCGCCACCCACCCTAAGAAAGTCTAGCGCCCCCCCCCCCCCAAGAAAGTCTACCGCCCCCCGCAAGAAAGTCTACCGCCCCCCCATGAAAGTCTACCCCCAAGAAAGTCTACCGCCCTGTGAGGGTACGAAAAAAAATCTTTGTTTGAATTTCTACTAGTTGCACCCGTTGTGAGGGTGGGGATTTTTAAGAAGGCGGAACGAATGAATCCAACAACACACAGTTCAAGTTCAACTATAATTGTTCTTTATTAAAATGATATATATGTTCAAGTTTCTACCTAACTGATCTACACTGAACTATTTACTTCTACTACTGACTGTTCATACCACATGCTACCTACTACTACGCACTGTTCACTATACTACTAACTACGCACTCCCATGATCAATCCTAACACTAACTACCGTTCTCTAGCTCTACATATTACGACCGTCTCTAACCGCTTCCTAACACCTTCTCTCCTCGCTAGCTAATCATCAACTGCTGGCCTATCTCTCTTCTGCCCCACGCCTCAGTGGTCAGCTGATCGTCCCACGTGACCGGTCAGCCCTGTGCGCCCATTGGCCTCTCTACCCAACCAACTAGGCCTATAGTCTGTTTCTGCTAACCTATATCTGCTAAACATGTCTGACGTAATCTTGCGTCATCACACGCCCCCCCCCCCCCCCAAGAAAGTCTACCGCCCCCCCCCCCGAAATGGAATTTATATAGAAAATATATACTTTTTTTGTTTTATATATATATAGCTAAAACCATAAGCAGCTAAATATTTAATACTTTAATGATAATTCCAATGGCGTCACTAGGTCGGGTGTCACTCGGTACGTTAACTAAGGGTGTCACCCCTCCTCTCAAACAATTTTGCATTTGGTGGCACATCTTCCCATCTACTTCTTTATCATTTTAACTAGATAAAACATTGTCTCAACAGTAATTTTACGATATTTTTAATGTTGTGTCATGACTGTCATCCCCTTTAAATGGTGTCACCCGGTGCAGGCCGCAACCTCCCCCACCCGCCTTGTGGCGGTACTCGATCATGCCTATCTAAACTTTCTATTCATCAATTTTTAACATGTCACTCAATGTCAGTAGACAAGATTTCACGTGTGGTCCCGGTGTGGCTATCTACCGGAATCGAACATTGTTCTCCATCTTGATGCGAGCTAACACTTGGACTTAGTTCTATATCAACGGTACAGGTCATAGGGTTTGTTACGGTAAGCTGAGTCTGGAAATCGCGATTCTCCAACACGTAATGTTTTCCGGGTAGGCTGCACGAGCTTGTGGGGCGTTTCTCTAGTGTGTCCGGAAAAGATCTGCCCTCCATAGGCGTGGCTCTATCTCGTGGTTTCTCTGCTGGATTACGTACGTAGGTCTTTTGGCGCCCGGAGTGTGTCGATGATGGTGAGATTGTGAGAGTCTTTTTACCTGAAAATAAATGTCCGCATGGAAAATATATAATTTGTAGCAAAAGATAGAATAAAAAAACCCAAATAAACAATTTCGAATGTGTAGGCCCTATCACTAATAAAAAAAAGAGGTAAAAAATGGTAATTTAATAGGGCAATAAATGACGTCACACTTCTTGGGGGGGGCGGGGGCGTTCGAGGGGGTAGTGGGGCGGGGGTAAGACTTGTAACGATGTTTAATAAGGGGGAGGGGAGGTTATGTTTAGAAAGTGTGACGGTCATCCTTTTAGCATTTTTAGGAGGTAATTTTACAACAATATGACAAGGATGCGGTAGGAGGTTCAGAAAGTATGACAACACCCTTTTTATTTTAAAAAGTAAATCTATTAATGAAATTTTAGCAATTATTTTGCATTTTAAAAAAGTAATTGTAAATTGTGATAAAAATGTATCAAATGTTGACCCAGACCAGTAAATAGTTTTAAAAAATATAGCTTTTTAAATAAACAAAATCGCAGTTCGGATGGGGGTTGTTTTTTTAGGAGGGGTGGGAAAAGTAAAAATCATGTATAAAAGTGTGGCATCGTTTATAGATTACAAACAGTAGACCTAATTATATTATTTAGGTTTTGGCCTATATTTCACTCCTCATGTCCTGGTGCCGTACATCGTACATTTAGGTCTACATCCATCTCTGATTTAGTGAATCAAAATATAGTCTATTTTAAACAAACTTTACTAACAAATCTTCTCTTGTAGTTTACCACGCGTAAACATTTTACAAAATTATTTTAGCAAATCAAAATGTAAGTACAATCTCAGTAATCTTCAGCTTAACACTAAACTAATACGTTTAATTTCCGTTTCACATTAATATTTAAGGCTTAAATCTATAGAGCCAAGGTATGAAACATATGGTCTGTTAACTTAAATGTACTTACGTTTGGATTTAACATGGCCTCTTATTATAAGTATTGATATTACTACAATAAAAGCAATCACCAAAATAATGTTGCCAAGTAAACTGCCAATCTCTATCCCACTGAAAGGTTTGCTTGAAGCTGTTTAAAAATTTACAAATAGAATCAGTAGTTAACATATTATGTAATGCTATATAATCACATTTATCTAATTAAAAAATAAAGCACCCATTTGCAACGCTCCATTTTTAAACAGCGTGTCGACAGGATGAGATAGGCCTATAATAAACCCTAAAGCTATCAAAATATTTAATTTGAACCTCCAACGTATTGTCTAAGGCAGGGGTCTCCAAACTTTTCAGCCCGAGGGCCGCATTAACTATCAAATATCAGTTAGGGGGCCAGAGTTTCTTCAAGGCATCTCTTTGAGGTGGTGGTGCTCTCTCTCTCTCCCCCCCCCCCCAAACGAAATATAATTTATATAGAAATATATACACATTTCAAGTGTCCCCCTTCTCCGAAGAAAAAAGTCTGAAAGAAACACTGTTGGGGGACAACAACACTCGAGGTCCAAGTTTGCTCTCAAATTATCTCAAATTGTTCATACAGGTATGTTGTTCCAACATTTGAAACGTACTTTGATAAAAAAAATTTTAAGATCAGAAAAGTCTTCCTTGTGCAAAAACTTATAAAAACCCACCCTCCCTTCATTGAACGGTGTGTAATAACAGTGTGGGGCTGTGGGTGGGGGGGGGGGGAAGCCTCAGATGGTGTGACGTCACACTTTTGCATTTAAAAAAAGCAATGTTAGTAAACGAATGTTACTGTTATTTCGCGTTTTAGTAAGCCGTTTCGAGTCCAGTCAAGATTTTGGAAAAAAATATTGATATTTTAAGCAAAATTGTAGGCTGAGGTGTGACATCTTTTTAAGGGGATCTGGCTTTTTGTGACAATGTGTGACGGAGAGAAGGGGGGAGGTAAAAAAATCATCAAAAAAGCGTGACGTCATATATTAGTGACCCCCTGACAAAAAGATAAATTTGTTGTTTAGCATTGTACACTCGTTACCGATAATCAATGACTATTTCTGTCAACATAGGCCTACATCAGCGCCTACAAGCCAAAACCTTAACTTGATACTAACTACAACAATAACCAACCACAACAATACTAACCACAACAATACTAACCACAACAATACCAACCACAACAATACCAACCACAACAATACCAACCACAACAATACTAACCACAACAATACCAACCACAACAATACCAACTACAACAATTCCAACTACAACAATACCAACCACAACAATACCAACCACAACAATACCAACCACAACAATACCAACCACAACAATACTAACCACAACAATACCAACCACAACAATACTAACCACAACAATACCAACCACAACAATACCAACCACAACAATACCAACCACAACAATACTAACCACAACAATACTAACCACAACAATACCAACCACAACAATACAACCACAACAATACTAACCACAACAATACCAACCACAACAATACCAACCACAACAATACCAACCACAACAATACTAACCACAACAATACCAACCACAACAATACCAACCACAACAATACCAACCACAACAATACTAACCACAACAATACTAACCACAACAATACCAACCACAACAATACCAACCACAACAATACCAACCACAACAATACAACCACAACAATACTAACCACAACAATACTAACCACAACAATACTAACCACAACAATACCAACCACAACAATACCAACCACAACAATACCAACCACAACAATACTAACCACAACAATACCAACCACAACAATACCAACCACAACAATACTAACCACAACAATACTAACCACAACAATACCAACCACAACAATACCAACCACAACAATACCAACCACAACAATACAACCACAACAATACTAACCACAACAATACTAACCACAACAATACTAACCACAACAATACCAACCACAACAATACCAACCACAACAATACCAACCACAACAATACAACCACAACAATACTAACCACAACAATACTAACCATGAGCTTCTAGATATAGAGGGTATTTTCCTTTTCGGAGAGAAAAAGATGAAAAGTTGGTAGGTGGGGGGGGGGAACATTTGTTTATTTTAAATGTAGAGCTCCGTGCAAAGAATGAAACTATTGAAGTAAATTTTAAAAAAATTGTCTCGATTCACCTGTTTCGTGTTTATCACTTGTCACGTGTGGCTGCCGAGATGTGAGTAAATTCTCCGTCAGGTTAACAGACGGCTCTAGCATTGTAGTTGTAAGCGATGGAGGTTGGAAAACAGTCGTGTAATTTTCTTGTACAGTTGAGATCGCCGTCTGTTGTACAAAATTTCCATCTAGTTCTTTTTTAGTTTCAGTGACTGACTGATGAGTTACCATAGTTACATCATTTTCATCTGCAGTTGAATGAACTGACTGATTTTCAAAAGTTTCACCGTCCGGTTGCGCATCACCAGAACCCGGAGGCAATCTGTCAGGAAAAAAACCTACACCGGGATTAGACTACGCCAGTAAAAATATTAAAGTCTATTCAAATCTTATCGCAAGGAAAACCTACACCGGGATTAGGCTACGCCAGTAAAATTATTAAAGTCTATTCAAATCTTATCGCAAGGAAAACCTACACCGGGATTAGGCTACGCCAGTAAAATTATTAAAGTCTATTCAAATCTTATCGCAAGGAAAACCTACACCGGGATTAGGCTACGCCAGTAAAATTATTAAAGTCTATTCAAATCTTATCGCAAGGAAAACCTACACCGGGATTAGGCTACGCCAGTAAAATTATTAAAGTCTATTCAAATCTTATCGCAAGGAAAACCTACACCGGGATTATGCTACGCCAGTAAAATTATTAAAGTCCATTCAAATCTTATCGCAAGGAAAACCTACACCGGGATTAGGCTACGCCAGTAAAATTATTAAAGTCTATTCAAATCTTATCGCAAGGAAAACCTACACACGTGCATTGCTTGGATAGCGATGCCTAGAAAGATAAGATACTCTTCTTGAAGACAATACGGTTTCCGGTATAGTGTCTAACCATCCCCAATATGTTAGCTTCGATGGTATACATTAGCTCATATTCATTCTCTGTTTCGTAATTTAAGTTTTTTTTTAAATTTAATATTTAAAAAAAATAATTAAAAAAATGTTGCATTAAATTACACCATTCATAACTATGAATATAGAACTTAAAAAAATACTAATTTATGTTTATCAACTACAGCTTCGCTCATACAAACATAACATAATCTAATTTTTAGGTATAAACACAACTTGACGCATTACCTGCAATTGTTCATGTATTAAACGGCTTTAAATGTATGTGTTGAGTGATATAATACTTCTTTAAGAATGATTATCCCGTATTTGTCAATTGCCTATTATTAAATAAGAAGACATTATCTCTAGAATGTTTTGATGGAAAATATTGATTCATCAGTAGGCCTACTGCATTTAAAATGATTTTTGTTTAAAACTGGTTAAAAAAACCAAACAAACTTCTTTGTATTTATCATTATAGTAAGTTAGTCGTCAATTTATTTGATTTATTCACTGAGCATATATTTTGTGATGTAATCGCTTAAAAAAATAAATTACCTGTGCCATTCCGATATAATGTGATGCTTTCCCTTTTAAAATCTAAAGAAAATATTAAAGAATTTTATTTAAGTATCTTACTGTATATACTGTATATATATATATATATATATATATATATATATATATATATATATATATATATATATATATATATATATATATATATATATATATATATATATATATATATATATATATATATATATATATATACTCCACTCATTACTTATTTGTTTCACTGTTTTCTGTTCAGAAACCCTTTGTTTAATGGTTATAACAAAATACTCTAGTTACTCAAACATTTTCATTTCTAAATGTATATAATGTATCATATAAATTTGATGCTACTTACTTCTTCTACAGTAACATACACCATTTTACTTACTTTCTTCAACAATCTCAATATTGTGACCTAATAGAAATTGAAAGCAAAATATTTTTGAAAAATTTCTGTAAAAATCAAAATTATTTTATTTTTGTAATTTGGCTGTGAAGAAAAACAAATCGTTTATTAAAAATGGATGTATTATCGTCAGAGTTTCTTCCAGGCATCTCATCGGAGGGCGAAGCCCCCCCCCCCCCCCCCCCGAAATTTTTTACCGCCCCCCCCCCCCGAACGAAATGAAATTTATATAATTTATATAGAAAATATATACTTTTAACAGTGTCCGCCCGCACCCCCCCACCCGAAGAAAGTCTACCGCCCCCCCCCCCCTAAATTTTCAAGTGCCCCCCCCCCCCCGGAGAAAAAAGTCTGGAAGAAACACTGGTTATCGTTCTAAAATTGTCTGGTCTATAAACCGACCCATTATTTTCTTGATGGTTATGTTGCATTATGATACATTTTTGTTGCATTTTCACAATCTCCCATGACTAATAACTAACCAAATCCTCTATGCATCTTAGTTCTACACAACTTTTTATTAATATTAGGAGTCAGCAAACGAACAAAAATAAACGACAGTTTTTCTCACCACCATGAATCAAAACTCAAATAAATGTTGTTACCTGAAAGCCAAAAAGTAGGCCTATATATTTTCAGATAATGTTTTAGATCAGCCGTTTTTTCCATAGTATATTTTGTGCCTGTGTGTTGTGACTGTTATAAGCAGAACCACCTCACGTTGGATGGATTATGTTTTTTCTTTCTCATTTACGTATAATGGAGTCATCCATAAATGACGTCACGGATTTTTGACGATTTTTATCTCCCCCCTCCCCTCCGTCACACGTCGTCACAAAAAACCAGACCCCCCCCTAAAATGACGTCACAACTCAGCCTACAACCCCCTTCAAAACTGCTGTTGAATTTTTCTTAAAACATCGATATTTTTCCAAAATCTTGTCAGTATCAACATAGAGTATTTTAATCAATTCCTATTACAATTTATTAAAACCGTTTTTTAAAACGCGAAATAACGGCTAAAACTCGTTTTCTAACATTGCTTTTTTATAATGCAAAAGTGGACGTCACACCATCTGAACCCCAACCCGTCCTCTCGTCACACACCGTCACAAAATTACGGACTCCCCTCCCTCTTACGAGTGTGACGTCATTTATGGACGACCCCAATATAGAAGTATTATAACCATGAGAAATAATAAAAAGCTTGACGTATTACACTTTCTTTAGTCAAACATTTTTTTTTGCAATCTTGTTTATTTGTCTCTCTAAGTGTGTGAATACGATACAGTCAACTCACCTACATGACTTGACTTCGAGACTCCTGTAAAAATTAGAACAAAACAAATTCACATACATTTTATTTAAGTATTGTTCATCTTATATTAGTTAAAAAAAATAAAAATACGTTGATATTGGATTTAGAAGTTAAAATTGTTTTATTTACCTATTGTAACAAACACAACGCACAAAGACAAACACCGTGCTAACGCTATTCTTATTTCCATAGTGGCTGGCACCGTTGCGAAAGTCAGTCTGGTGTTTTTATATATTTATACACGATGCCAAGTAGACCACACAAAACGACATTGGAAATTAATTTAAAAAATATAATTTTCTTCCTCATCCCACTAAATCGTATTTAAATTAGATTTAAATATGAGATAAGGGTTTGTTAATGCATTGCTCAATGTAGGTTGATGTTTTGTTCTTCTCGTGGCTCGGTACACACACACACACACACACACATCCACACACGTGCGCGCACACACACACACATTCACGCACGCACACACACAAATACACACATATATATATATATATATATATATATATATATATATATATATATATATATATATATATATATATATATATATATATATTAATTATTAATGAGACCATCGCTGCCTACTTTTGATACAACCCCGACCTTTTATATCAAAAGCTCAGTGTTATTGTTTAGTAAAAAGTAATTTAACCTATTTAACGTGAAAAAAATAATATGTAAAATTCTAGTAGTCATATTTAAAATGTGAGAATGAGAACTGAGGTGACGTGCGCCAGGAGGGCACTACTCCCCCCCCCCTCCCCCACCCGAAGTGATGTCTCAGAGAATCCCTGGCAACCACTGAGAGGTCAGATTTATTTCTACAGTAACGAGAAAAAAAAATACGCGTCCTACGCTAAATCTTACATAGCACACTACAAACCAAATCGAAAAAAAAAGTCGTTACAAATTTAACCCACATTGTTAGATAAGTTCGCCGTACATCCGCCCATGCACCAATAGATTCATATCTCCTCCTCTTTGGTAAGTGACACGATATATTCCCCTAGCCCAGCCAGGAATGGGAGATGAAAAGCTGACTAGGCGTGACTTGACAGTTTCCTGACTAAAAACTGCTCTGCGCTTTCTAAGCGCGTTGTTCCGACTCGCCCATCCTCACCGCACTCTAAAACTTATTTTTGTTGGTCGATGCAAAAACGTTTATCAATGACTGCAATATGATTACATCAGCTGTGTACTTAATAATCCAGCGCAAAAAGGAAATATGAGCACGCACACACACACCCTGACACACACACAACATATATAAATAAATATATTTATATCCTTATATATATATATATATATATATATATATATATATATATATATATATATATATATATGTATATATATGTGTGTGTTGTGTATTGTTATTTATATATATATATATATGCCTATATATATGTGTGTATACATGTGTGTATATGGTTATATATATGTATATATATATATATATATATATATATATATATATATATATATATATATATATATATATATATAAAATTACGCAATATGGTAAAATATGTAAGTAAATCTAAAGGTCTTTTTGCTACCTAAATAACTATCTATATATATATAATTCTCTTCTTGGATACCATAGAAAACACCAAGCTGTAAGCGCGCCTAGCAGCCCTCTCTCTTCCTCTCTAGGTATATCCCTACCACCCACACCTCAAATGGTCTGGTGAGCTGTGGTTCACGCTTAATGTTTACAATCGTAGAGCCAGGTTTAGTGATGGCTATTGAGGCAGCTAATTTAGTTTGAAACGATTTTAAACGTAGGGGAGGTAACTAAGAGGAGGCTGCTTTCACGGGGGGGGGGGGGGGTTGTTAGTGTTTTAAAGCAAATATTTTCAGTGGCAGCATTGGTACTGTCGAATTCACAAATTATGAATTACTGAAAAGTAGAAAATAAAACAACTAAATAGCGGCATATGATACGCCACGGGTAGGCTCGTATCTTTTAATTATCCTCAGCATCTGATGTGCTATCGAATGTATTAATTCAATGTGATGATAATATATGCTACTAAATTCTATAACGATTGTTCTTCTTACTCCTGTACGCTACTGATTAGCCTTCATTACCCAATGGATTAGAAACGGTGCTAACTAGAAACTTGGAGTGTAAACCTTGAAATCTACGTCAGTAACTAACAAAACACAATTATTTTAAAAATATATTTATTTACACATATACATATTAACGATTAAAAAAATACAATCGATAGAATTTGGTCAAAGTAAATAAAATGATGTTCAAAGATTAAATTAATGTATATCTGAAGCAGTAAAAAATTGAATAATCTGCTAGTCAAAGTAAATTAAAATATAGTAACACATTAACATGAAATATGGGCACAAACACATGTTTTGTATATTTTACATGTCTATCAAGAAATAACAGTCGCAATGTTTGTGAAATGACTATGCATATCGCACCTAAACTTTTTCGTATATTAAATTTTAAAATAGAAAAGAATCGCGTAAAAAAGGAATTGAGCAACAAAATGAACGCGAACAATATGTATATTAAAGCGGCAAAATAAAACTTTATGAAGAAAACATTGATTAAACATTGATTAATAAAAAAAAACTAATTTAGTCACAGTTTATGTCACCGTGCATTGTCATCAAATCTTGATCTAATTGTAATTTCTGAAAGAAATCGTCTGGCAGAAGTGATCTGCTTTGAGAAATCGGAAATAGCGTAAAGTACTTTTTCAGTCACCGGAAATCATTCAACATTTGATATAATCAAGAGAATACAATTTTATAACTATGTTTAAAATTTCGTTTATCTAATTAAAACGGTATCCAAATTATCTGAATTTTAGAAAACAGAAATCTAGTAAAGTATAACTTCCGGTTTTCAAATTATCAAATTAATTAATTAATACAAATCACAGAGTAACGAACACAAGAATAACAATAGACCAAATACTTTACAGAAATAAGAGTAAATTAAGAATATAAAAAATAAACTAAACACATCGACATACTCAGTGGCGTAGCGAGGTCGGGTGTCACCCGGTGTCACCCCCCAGAAGCGTAGCGACCCTTCCCGGCGCCAGGAGACAAACTTTCAATTTTCGATATGCACCCCCCCCCCCCTCAAATTTTCAATTTGCACCCCCCCTCGACCCTTGTCGGGATTTGTCAAATTTGCTCTTAAAAGACTATTAACACTCGACTTAATCACTTAATTAAGTGGAATCATCATTTTTCTCTATATATTTTGCTATTTTTTGCCTTTGTCACCTCTCTAAATGGTGTCACCCGGTGCGTTCCGCACCTCCTCCCCTCGCTACGCCACTGGACATACTGATAGAGACTTCATTGCACGTGTTACCTCAGTCAGGAGGCTGTTACTAAATGTATCGCTACAACATAGAGAAAAATCATACAAAATATAGCTCCAACATACATGTTGTGTCTTACGATGGACTCATGCATCGAAGTACCCCTCAAGATCAGTATAAGGGGGTCATCCATAAATGACGTCACGCTTTATTTGACGATTTTCACCTACCCCCTCTCCTCCGTCACACGTCGTCACAAAAAGCCAGAACCCCCCCCCCACTAAAATGACGTCACATCTTAGCATACAATCCCCCTCAAAATTGCAGTTGAATTTTTCTTAAAACATCGATATTGTTCTAAAATCTTGTCTGAAATCTATCAAAAAAGAGTATTTTAATCAATTCCTATTACAATTTATTAAAACAGTTTTCTAAAACGCGAAATAACGGCTAAAATTAGTTTTCTAACATTTCTCTTTTATAATGCAAAAGTGGACGTCGCACCATCTGACCCCCCCTCCCCCTCATCACTCATCGTCACAAAATTACCGACCCCCCCCTCCCCCCTACGAATGTGACGTCATTTATGGACGACCCCTAACATAATACGATACTTATGATTAAACATAAAAAAATGTTATGCAGTTTAGATAGAATTTTTAGAACCCCATTGTAATTCCTCTTATGTATGTTTTGTGCCATAGTTAAATTTTGCAGCTACTCTGAAAATTCTCGTGTAATTATCTGACAAACAATATATTAAGCTAGTTTGTGGAGCCTTTCTAGGTCTGGATAAGTGTAAGGAATTCATTCTTCTTTGTTAGTTAAAAATGTTGAGTTAACCTACTTTTCGCTCGAATAGATTGAGGATTTCTATTATAAGTGAAAAAAGGACATGCCTTGATGATGTCCGTATATCGGGGTTGTCCATAAACGATGACAAACTAATAGAAGGTAGGAGGGGGAGGGTTCGAAAGTTTGTGACCTTTTGTGACTAGGAAGAAAAGAGGAAGGTCAGAAAGTGTAATATCACACTTTTGAATTTTAAAATGTAATTTTAATAGACTACAGCGGATTTTCTCATAAACGGACAACTTTTATACACATTGTTCTGCCGCTCAGGGGAAATTCAAGCGCTCACACCAAAGACTAAATGCCGCATTATCAAGCTGTTAGGGTTAGGTGATTTCAGTTCAAGTCAAAAGTCTGGGATTATTATTCATGTTGTGGTAACCGTAGTACAAACAGAGTTTCTTCCAGGCATCTCTTTTAGTCCACCCCTCCCCAAATTTCAAGAGCCCCCCCCCACCGTAGAGAAAAGTCTGGAAGAAACACCGAGCATAAACAAAAGAAATCCTCTTGTTTAAGTTTCGTGGAAGTTCTGTTCATTAAGCGGTGTCACAGACACTAGCTCAATATAACTAAAAAAAATAGTTAAAAAATATATCTCTATTCTCTCTAGATGTGTACTGGAAGTAAAAATCATAAAAATATATTGGAGATGATTACGTTACGCACACAATACCAAATACAAAATATAAAAAAAATGAAATGTATTATAAATCAGTAAAGTATGTAGAGTGTAATTTTTATTTACATGACTTGTGTGATTAAATAATGGCCAAATTTCGATATGATACACTTTTACACAATCCCCACACATACTGATGTTAATTTTGATAAACTGTATCGACTTCAGGTTGAGCCATCGCCTCATAATCTCTTTCTGAAAAATATACATATGTTATATATATATATATATATATATATATATATATATATATATATATATATATATATATATATATATATATATATATATATATGCAATTTGACTTAGTTTTATCAAGGAAATGAAATGTATTACATCTAATGAACTATCGCACAGCCAAATTTTCTTTTAATGGCTAGGTTGTTCACTTTGTAACATTTAATTTAATATCAAAATATAACTAATGATTGTGTTTAACATATCATTTGTTTTGCATTGAACATTGCCTGTTGTCCTGGCATAATACTGACCAAACTATCGCATCGAATGCCGATGTCACAAAACACATGAACTCCACCTAACTTGCCACATAGACCGTCAGGTTCTTTAAGTGTAACTTACTTGTATTGCCGGTTGTTGGTTTGAACAAAACCACTTTATGACTGCGTAACATTATTTTTTTAAAATTTAAATCTCACCGTATACCGGCCCGATCTCCATACTATCATATGTTTCCTGTGTTTCTTTTTTCGTTTTCTCCGCCGGTTTTTCTTTTTGTTTGCCGGCTTTTTTCTTCCTCTCAGCCTGAACGTCTCTTTTAACGCCGGCTTCATCGTCCCTTTTATCAACCGCTTTCACTACAGCATCGTTGCCGTACACATTGCTAGTCACATCTATCAGAGAATTGATTTTGCTTAGAAACTACATCGATGGTTTAAAACAGCTATTGAGTGATAATAAAGTAAGTAAGCGGATGGTATGGAGAGCGTTATTGATTGATTATAAGTAGAGCATTAGAGAACAAAAGCCGTAGAATGTACAGACAAATCCTACATCTACAAGATAGTGTCCATTATATTCGAACATTAAAGAATAATTAGTAATTCACACACACACACAGACACATACACACTGACGCAAATAAACACAGACACAGTTCAGTGGCGGAACTAGAAAAAAAAGGCTCCCCCGCAAAGAAAAAATTAGGGCCCCCTATATATATATATATATATATATATATATATATATATATATATATATATATATATATATATATATATATATATATATATATATAAATATATAATCTATATCCAAACTGAGGAATTTAGTCTATTTTATTGCAATATATAACCATTTTGAGAGAACAAACCAGAAAAAATTTAGTCTAAACCAATCAGGTGTGTTTACTGAATTATGAATTTGCTGGTCAAAAATATATAAAGACGTTAGCTTGATTCGTGAATGGTTTCTCGCGTTATGTTTATTTTTTTCATTTTTGGCTTTTATAATATCAATTTTGAAAACATTGATTTTTATATCTATACTATTGTATAGTACGTCTTATTTAAGTAACAATTCAGAGAATTAATTGCTTTTTAATATACATAGTACAAAACTATTTAAATGAGCTTTGTGGGCATCCCTATTTTAAAGAAGGGCAGTAAGCCATGGAAGTAGTGTGAATGTTTACCTACCTTTCAAACTATAGCTCTTGTAGATTTTAAATTATTTTTCTACACAACAATCTCTGCTATAGTAGACCTGTTGTTTTTTTTTTTTATAAAACCACTTTCAAGATGTATGAAAAACATAATTTTTGAAAAAAAAATGCATTGTTTTTTGGTCGGAACTGGGCCCCTAAACGTCCTGGCCCCCCCCGCATTGCGGGGTCTGGCGGTATGGTAGTTCCGCCCCTGACACAGTTACACACAAACATTAAAAACAATGTACTAACAGATAAGGCCCAACCATTGCTGATGTAGCTAAAACAAATAACTAAAAATATAATTGTAACTCATTACCTCTGTTTCTGTTATTCTTGCGAGCAGATCTGAAGAAACTGAAATGGGAAAAGCTAACACTAAAATACGCCTTGTGAGTATATATATATATATATATATATATATATATATATATATATATATATATATATATATATATATATATATAATATATATATATATATATATATATATATATATATATATATATATATATATATATATATATATACATTTATCTATTTATCTATATATAGATATATTTATATACCCATACTTTGCTTTATTTTCTCGTATATAAAGTATATTATAAATTATTGTAATTGTGCGAAACTTCTAAATTAAGAATTTTTGCAATTTTTACTGCATTTGTCTGTCAGTATGTATAAATAAGCTACAATAACTTGAGTACTATTTCAGTAAGGCGGAAGAAAGTTTTAACATAAGCATGAGATTCTCTGTACTTCATTTCTATCAATTTCCGTTTCTGAAAACTTTTAGTCTCTTTGTGCTTTTTTTTTCTCGATAAACGGATGAGGTTTGTCACAAAATTACAATTTCTATGGCCCGATTCCACTGGAAGTACCATCCAACCTTTATTATTATATACGGAAATTCTAGAAAGTTATACGGAGCGGACTGTCGCTTTATTTGAAATAAAGATTTAATGATCATGAAAAAAAACACTAACCTTATTTTTTTACAATTGAGTTTTACACCTGTAATCAAAATAAGTTTTGTTAATATACTATTAGCATTGATTTCAAAACGCAGATAAAATATTTTGTAAACAACATCGGGTTTTCACTAAAATCTAAGTCGAGTTGAACAGATTTTAGTTACGATAAATTTGTTAGAGACACCCAAGACACTTGCCCCATCGAACATGTTAGTTTTAATATTTAAAATTAAATTTAACATTAGCTATATTCAAAACATATAAAAAAACTTACCTCGTCTTCTTAAATGTAAGACCAAGACAACAATTAAAACGATGATGACAAGGGCTGCTATAACCCCTCCAGCTATCGCTCCGGCGTCACTTGACTCAGTCTCTCTCTTTTCTTGAACAATGCGAGAGAGAAAATAAAACATTCTTGAGATAGTTCAATATACTTCAAAATAGTAAATATTTTTTTTACTTCATTTGTATAATTAGAGAAAAGATAAAAATAAATTACCCTCAAGCATTGTGCAATCCTAATTATACTTTTTAAAATAAAAATTTCCTACAGGTAGGCCTATTCTAATGGTTTAGTAAAAAATATTCTGTTGGAACGTAATAAAATAGCGGTAGTGATATCATTTTCATTATAGATTAATACGCCATATTAATTTACCAATTTATTGCTTTATAGAATAAACATTATTTTTAAATGAAGATTTTTATTTTGTTTCGATTTCCTTTTATTTAATTTCAGTTCGTTTATTTTTTCAATTGAATTAAACATAATTTTGAAAACTTATGTAAATAATTGACAATTTAATAGTTTAATGTTATTTTTTAACGTTTATTATTCTATTATTTTTTTTCAATATTATACATTTATAAATATATTTTATAGCATGCTATTATTTACCTTTTATTATTTCAAAAGTGTACGTCACTTCTTCCAATGCGTCGTTGTAAATAATGAGTGAGTAATTTGCAAAGTCTCTTTCTTGAATGTTGTAGATAGTAAAATTAATACACCCAGCGTTTATTCTAATAGGGATGTAGACCACAGTATACAGAAAACTGTCAGAATACGATTGACTGAGGTTGGTCATGGTGGTGGTAATGTTGGCGAGGTGTTGGGGTTTGAGGATCTTGTACCCGGAAGGAGGGGGGTAGCCGGTGATACAGAACTGTACGGTGGCGTTGTGTCCGACTCTCCGAGTGAGTTGACCGGTGCGGGAGTTGTCTTGATCAAGTGTGGGTTCACCTTGTTGGATAGGATTAGAATTAAGCATGTGGTAGGATATTTAGACTTAAGATTATCACCAGGATTATTGAAGTGATGGGGGTATGGATTTTAAAAAAAATCGGGATTAGTATAGAGAAAATATTTAGGGATAAGCATAGAGATATCTTTGGGGATTGCATAAGCGATAGATAAAAAAAAATTGATCAGGGGTTAAGAATACAATTAAGGAAATTTTTAAGGATAAGATTAGAAATATGATTAATCAAACAATTGGCTGCAGGGATTGAGACATTATAACGAATACGTTTAGCTCGACTATTATCGATCACTATTAAGGAGACGAATAGAGCTAACACCCAGGATATTGTGGGGGTTTTGTTTATGAGGGTGTGGTAAAATGGTAGAGCGTTCTATAGCTAACCCAAATGTCTCGAATATTCAGATCCATAACTCGAGTCCGTACAACGTCCCTGAGTCCACCCAGCTCTGAAGGGTACCTGACTCACGTTAGGGAAAGTAAAAAGTGGCTCGGTATAGTGCTAATCCCTTCATCGAGGTAAATAAATTAGATGAGCTCTACTTCACCTGCTCCAAGAATGCTTAAGCGGATTGGATCAAATACAAAGAGCACTTACACAGGACGTAGACTTGCACGTATCGCCGTATCAACACCTGGGGAATAATGCTGTTCCACGCCTCGCAGACATACATCCCTATATCCTGACAGTACAAGGGTTGCCTGCCCCTGTCGGTGATGGTGCCGTTGGTGCCCTCGTGTCTGATGCTGAGGCTGCCCGGTGGCTCGCTGCTGACGTCACACTGGAACGTGACCTCGGTGCCGTTGTCCACCTCAAGGATGGTGACGTCATTGGCTGTGAACTTGACCACCTCGGCTGGGACTGTGATGGAGAGATTTGAACAGTGTGGTGTTTGAAATAATGGGGTGGCGCTGATGTGCGAATGATTGTTTTTTTATTTGAAAGTATCAAAGACGTGACTGAGAATACCCAGCTCTAAAGAGTACCTGACTTTATATTGGGGGAAAAGATAATAACTTCGGTATTGCATTGATTATGGTACGGCGTGGCCTAGCGGTAGAGAGTTAGACTGCTAACCCAAAAGTCTTGATTTCGAATCCAGTTCCAGGTCAGTAGAATGTCACTAAGTCCACCTAGCTCTGATGGGTACCTAACTAACGTTAGACCACGCCGCACCAAGAGCGGGTTGAATAGGCGAAGAAAAAAAAGAAGAATGCTGTTCTCTGTTTACTGATACTTAAAGCACGAGTCTTTCATGCATGATATAAATATCCATCAACCTTGTTGAAAATTTGAGTGGTTTGATTTTTAGTTTAGATCTAGTAAAAGTGAGTTGACCATGTACATACCTGCAAATTTAGGTGAAAACGTGACGTTTTTTCCATTTCCCAACACAGACCTAGAAGCACACACTAACGTTCTGTTGTCTGTGAGAAAAAGAGTTTATAAGGGAAAAACGTTGTTTACTCAAAATAAATACAAAAAACAGTTTCTGATATTACATTTTCATAAGCCGTAACCCCATATAACGTTAAAATTGCGGGGTCGGCGTGGTCGAGTCGGTAAAGCTCATGGTTGCTAAACCGAAAAGTCTCGAGTTCGAACCCTCGGGCAGATGAGGCTCGTTAGCTGGGGACAGCCACTCTTCTAGGAGAGACAACTCCAAAATTAAACAACTGCTGCCTTGTAGTTTGTTCTTGGTAGGACAAAGGCTATGGAAGCAAATCCAAAAAGAAAAGCAGGCTGAAATCGGAGTCAATGGCCTCAATGGCGCAAAACCAGTTGACACGTAACGCTTAATTGTGTTGGAGGCGTGGTCGAGTCGGCAAAAAGCACATGGTTGATAACTTCGAACAAAGTCTCGAGTTCAAACCCACTGGCAGATAAATCTCGACCACCTTCAACACTAATAATTAAGAACGAAGAAGAAGAAGAGTTAAAATTGCTTCTATTTGCCTAGCCCAAACACGACTATGAAAAATTGTTTCGTAATATGTTTAGTGAATATTTTACTACATGTCTACCTATGAAAAAATATTTATCTAATGCGAAAGGGGATATAACACAATATATATTTTTGGCAAGCTAGGTTGATTTGGTCGTTAAAATCGTCAAACACCATTTAACAATGACAATATTTAGCGATCAATTCAATGTCCAGATATATGTTGTCAAATTATTACAAATACAAAAATAATGTATTAAAAAAAAATTCGATAACATATAATTTAAATAAATAAAAAAAAAACAACAACGCGAAAAGTGTAATGGTATATTTTCTTAACACCCATCCATTATACAAAAAATGTGGTAAATTGAAGGCAGTGTTATTGGAGCCTAACCTTGTGTGTAAGAAATAATTAAATTCGGTGAGGAATCCTGGGTCCAGTTTCTGGAGCTGTCCACCCAATAGGCCTGACCAGGGGGTAGTCCGGGGGTGGCCAACTCGCACGTGCAGTTGATCTTTTTATACGGTAGGTAGTGCTGCATCACTTTGCCATCAAAACAGTTTTTATTGAGCCTGACTTCCGGTAAAACTGGGTCTGCATAGATTAGATTAGAAAGGCATATATTTATTTATTTAAAAAAATTATTTAACAAATAAATTTAAAACTTTCACTAGCACAATAAGTGCACAAAAGGATCTAATAATTTCATACTTGTGTCGATAGTTTCAAGCCAACATTTCAAGCCAAAAATTTTATCCAACTTTTCTAGTACTTGAATTAAATAAAAATTATGCTTATACTTTCAAACCTTTTAAACCTTACAATGTCAAATAATAATAGTAATGCCGCCACATTTTAAACAAAAACAAAAAAATAAATAAAAATAGGACTATTGTAGCATTATTCTAAAAACTCTGACAAAATAATATTCCAGTAAGCCTACATTTAATACCCACACGTAACCAAAAAATGCTCAAAACATACCTTATAAACACTAATTAAAGCTGTATTTAAAAAAAAAATGATAAGCAATAATTGTACCAACAAATTAAAAACTTTTACTACAAGTTAACTTATGCCTATAACAAATGTTTTAGAAACTTTTACCTAAAACAAAATGTTCATTTTCTTTAAACTTGAAAGATAAATAGTTTTACCAACAACAACAACAGTTTTACCGAAAAATTGTATTACTTCTAACAAAAGTAATCACCTAGCTCAATGCTCTCGACACTGCTATTCATTTTGACGTTGGTAGGGGCTGTGATGTTAGGCCACATCTGGACAAAAAACGACCAGTTTCCGTTAAGTGTCGTGTTCCATTTGACCTCGAGAGTGCAGGTGGTAGCGTAATACTCAGGATCTGACTGGGTTTTGTTCGATTCCACCTTCGACCCCGTGGCTATGCTAAAGTTGGACTGGAAAACACAAGGGCATTTCAACAGAAAGAAAATACATCCGTTAAAAAAACCTTAATAAAAACGAGCTTATAATGCACAAAAATACGGAAAAAGATACACACATTTTCTTTAGCTAAAATAATAAAAGTTTATGTGTTGATCGACAGATTTTAAGTAAGGTTAAAAACTGAATTTCGGCCGTTATTTTCCAATTAAAAAAAATCCTTTTTAGGAAATTGTAATAGATATTGATTAAAATACTCAATGTTGACTAAGCTCAGTAAATGTTTTCAAAGAAATTTACTACAAAAACTACAAGGGGGTGGGATGTGTTGCAGGCTGAAATATGACGTAATTTTAGGACGGTGTACGGATTTTTTGGGACAATTTGCCAGAGGCGTAGCGATGGGGGGGGGGAGGCAAGGGGTACATATGTCCCCGGGCGCCGTCCTTAGGGGGTGCCAAAATGGGTTGTAAAAAAAAAATTAAAATCTCATTTTAGCTGCAGTTTTGAATGATAAATATAAAAAAATATATTGGGGGGGGGGGGGGGGGAACAAATGAAAAGTTTGAGGGGGGGGGGTTGCAACTGGAAAGTTTGAGGGGGGGGGTGCCAAATTGAAAGTTTGTCCCCGGGCGCTGGGAAGGGTCGTAACGCCTCTGCAATGTGCTGCTCTGGGGGTAGTGGGGAGCTAATATTGTTTTAAAAAAGCGTAACGTCGTTTATGATTGACCCATACCAGCAACACTAAATTACCAACCAGGGATCGATATCAACAGTGAAAAAAACCCTTTTAATTTTCTTTTCCTGTACTTCCAAAATAATTCACTTGTTGGTGAAGTAATATTTCATAGTAGTCACTCATCGTACTTTATAGAAAAAATCTCTTAGCTATTTCGATGAGATAGGGTTACTGTATTAAAATAGTCTATATCTACTGAGGTAGATAACGACTTATCTACAAGGAAGTGTATGTATACCATTATCAACCCATTTATTTACAAAGAAAGTCACTGTAAACTGGGCTATGTAACGTTTGCCCATTTAACTGTCAAGACAAGAATATATAGGCCAGATAGATAAAAGCAAGACTAAAAATAAAACACAACAGGCTTTCTTGTAACATTTAAGAGGTTTTAGTATTAGGCAGGGGCCATGTTAACAAAGATGCATGGGGAAGTCTAGACAAATTAAATTAATCAATAATATTGCTAAGCTGTAATTATTTGTTGCATTTAAGGGTAAGGCGTAATGGGTAGAGCGCTAGGTTGATAAACCATAAGTCTCGAGTTCGAATCCCGGTGTACTGAGTGCATAACTCGTGTTAGGGAAAGTAAAGTGCTGATCACACCTTTCCTTCAAATATCGAGGTCAAGAGACATAAAACTCCACTTCATCTGCCCAGTGGATCGCCAGGTCTAAAGAAGATTCTTTACTTTTTTACTTAAGTGTAGATTTGCATGTTATTTGATGTAAGTAAAATAGAATATGTTTTTATTTTAGCGCCTTGATTAGCCATAGTTAATCTTGTACCTACAACATCCAGCTGTTTCAGTTAGACGTAAGCCTGATGTTTCTATAATGTATGCACGTATATTCCGTAGCTATTTCATTCACTAACAGATCCACCTCATCCCAATTAGAAAAAAAACAACATCACCACCCCTTACCTCCACTATTTTATTCAAAATAAAAGATTATCTCCCTTTTTAAAATTATAATCAGAACTTACTTCCCATATGTTATTCACAATCAGAACTTACCTCCCTTATTAAAATTTATAATCATAACTTACCTCCCATATTTTATTTAAAAATCAGTACTAAACTCTCTGGTTACTTAATTTACAATCCGAGGTCTTTTCCCGTGGTTTTTTATTTACTATAAAAATGTACCTCCCTTTGTTATTTTTTTACTTACAATTAGTACTTACAAACCCTGGTGATTGTATTTACTGTCATAACTTACCTCCCATGCTTATTTTAAAAACTTGTTAATAATACTCACCTCCCTTACTTATTTTAACACCCCTGGTGATTTTATTTAAGATCATCCCTTACCTCCCCTGTTGAAATTATTTAAGATCATCACTTACCTGCCCTGGTGATTAAAGATAATCACTTACCTCCCCTGGTGATTTTATTTAAGATCACCACTTACCTCCCCTGGTGATTTTATTTAAGATCATCACTTACCTCCCCTGGTGATTTTATTTAAGATCACCACTTACCTCCCCTGTTGAAATTATTTAAGATCATCACTTACCTGCCCTGGTGATTAAAGATAATCACTTACCTCCCCTGGTGATTTTATTTAAGATCACCACTTACCTCCCCTGGTGATTTTATTTAAGATCATCACTTACCTCCCCTGGCTGCTTCATGTGGAAGCGACAATCGGCCTGCGGATAGACTTTGCTGGCTGTACAGACAACTTTAATGTTCTGGTAGCTGCCATAGTTGACTAGTCTGGGTTTGGTACACACTGGCACCACAGGCGGGGCTGCAAGTACAACGCCAGGTATACCGGTTTTTGTCAGTTAACACAGCAATTGTAATAATTGGTTAACAAATCAACTCTACTTGTAATTCAATGTAATGGTTATCTTAGATTAACAAATCAGCTATACTTGTAATGGTAATCATAGGTTAACAAAGCAACGCTAATTGTAATGATAGTAATTTGTTCTAAAACAAACTTGATATGAATATTACTATGATTAAAACGATTTCATAAAATGATAAATGCACGCAAAAAAAGCGCGCACACGGAAAAACGCACACATATAATTTTACGCACAAAAAATTAAGTGAACATTTTTTTGCTGCCCTTTTTCTTTGCCACCATCTTAAACTTACATTTCGGTAATGTTAAGTTTTTCTAAGCTTATTATAAAAAGTGTAATGAAACTAAGCATACATGTGAGGATATTTGAAGAAGCGGATTAGTCAAATGTACCAAACCAAATTCACGTAACGAAGCTATTAAAGTAAACATGGTTATAAAAATCTGATTGCTTTTTTGGTCACATTTTACAAAAAATTTGATGTATTGGATGTTTGTAGAAATTTCTGAAAACTGAAAAGTTTTTTACAAAAGACAAAAAAAAAAAAAAAAAAAAAAAAAAAAAAAAACAATTTGGTTGTTTTAATTTTGTTACAGTAAATGTAATAATTATGGCGTAAGTGGTTCATGTTGTTTTAAAAAGTATAATTTTTATAAAATTATATCGGCAAAGTTTTTAGTAAATATAACTGAAAAGTAGTTTTTAAAGAAGATCGATCACAGAATTTCTCTGCAGTCAATCATCGTTTGTATTACGAAAGTGAAAGTTGAGGTTATAATTTAGGCTCATTGAAAATAAATAGAAATGTAGACTTAAACGCAAAAAAAATTTATCAAATTCTCTGCTATTGCCATTTTTATACCATTGATTTTTCAAATATTAAATTTTAAACACTTTTTCAAACTTAAGTTTAACAGTTATCGGTAATAATGGAAGAATAGACAAAAAACAAACAAAAACAAATTTATCCATGTCAACAATAATGATAGAAGGATTCTTGTCAACTCGTTGATGTGTTTTAGATACTCAGCCCGAACAAGATAAATGAAAAATAAACTTACAAAAGAGTTTAAGTGGGCAGGAAAATAAAGCTGGTGTCTGCAAGTATGAGCAGTTCCAGACGCCCACGTGAGATCTCGTGACGTTCACGATGGTCAAGGTACTGAAACCGTTAGCCCTGGTCGTGTTGTACACGATGCTGGTCTGGTTCCTGCAGGTGCTGCTGGTGGCGTTGGTGCACGTGGAGACGGGGGTCGTGTCGAATGTCCAGTGCAGATCGTTCGAGGGAGTCGTGTCGGTGCAGTTGAACGTGACTGTGGTGAATTCTTGAGCAGGGTCACATGCTCGTGTCTCTGTGTGTGGAGTGTGGAGTAGTTTAAATGGCAGTACACACACAAACACACCCACCCCACACACGGATAACCTAACAATCCATTAATCAAAATACATAAGTTGCCATATAACCAACCAAGCCAGGAGACCAAATCCTAAAATTGATCCAGCCACAAGAACGAATTCTAAAGTTGCCAGATAATCTAACTAGCAAAAAGACCAAATCCTAAAGTAGCCAGATAACCTAACCATCTGTTAATCCAAATCCTAAAGTTGCCTGATAAACTAACCATGTATTAATCTAAATCCCAAAGTTGCCAGATAACCTATCGAGCCATAAGACCAAATCCTAAAGTAGCAAGATAAGCGAACCAAATCCAAATCCTAAAGTTACCAGATAAATGAACCATCTGTTAATCCAAATCCTAAAGTTGCCAGATAACCTACCCAACAAGCCCACACAAACTAGCAGGAGAGGTAACAGGCTAGCACAGAGTGACGTCATTTATCATCTTATTTGGACATCTGTACATTCATGCATTACACACAGCTCAGCTGGAAGTTATTTAGGGGCTACAAACAAATCAAAATTTTGATATATATATATATATATATATACCTATATACATATATAGCAGCGTATTTAGATACATATATTTACATTTGTTTTATTGCTGTAGTTTATATATATATATATATATATATATATATATATATATATATATATAAACAAAGATACATATATATGTGTGTATAATATATATATATATATATATGTATATGTATATATATATATATATATATATATATATATATATATATATATATATATATATATATATATATATATATATATATATATAACTTTATTTATAAACCCAAATCATTAATTATTAACATTTACATTAGTCTATATTTTAATATTTATACTTATTATAAACTGATACAACACCATCCAATCAGCGATATGTGAAAAGAATCTTAATCTTATGTAACAGGAAGTTAAAACAAAAGCTTACCTTATAACTGTGTAAAAATAAAATAAATATATCCTTCCCTATAACGCTCATAGAAAACCTGTACCAAGTATACCCCCTGCATTCAATACACGCACAGCAATACTCTCTTCTCTAACGTTATTTCAAGCCAAGATAAATCCAAACATGTGAAGTGTCTTTCAACAGCCCTCAACACAACACGACGCTTCTAGGACGTTCTCGGTACAATTTGTGTAATCTTCTGATCCCTACCGTCCAACAAGGAAGTAAATTACTTGACAATGCGGATCGTGTGCCCACTCGGGAAAAACAGCGAGGTTTTTTTTTTAAACAGAGGTTGTTATCGATCTTAAATGTTTAAGAACTTTTATTATCTTATGGCTGGGGAGGATCTATTTTGGTGTCCTTCATGTTAAATGTTAGCAAATATTTTCATGTTTATGTGGACATCCATTCATGCATACATACATACATACGTACGCAGGCATATATATATTATATCAATATAAATATAGGCCTATATATATATATATATATATATATATATATATATATATATATATATATATATATATATATATTATATAATATTAAATGTAGGGTATATGACAATTGATATATTTATATTTGTATACACACACACACACACACACACACACACACACACACACACATATATATATATATATATATATATATATATATATATATATATATATATATATATATATATATATATATATATATATAAATATAAATATATATATATATACAATATATACAATATATACAATATAGACAATATATACAATATATACAATATATATATATATATATATATATATATATATATATATATATATATATATATATATATATATATATATATGTATATATATATATATATTGTATATATATATACAATATTAAAATGTGCAATATATGACTGTAGGACATTAGATTGCTGGACAAGATGATGTAGAAGATGAGGCAGTAGGCCATGAGACTGAAGGACATGATTTAAACACATCAGACTGTAGGTAGGGCATGAAGTTGTAAGATATTCGACTGTAGGACATGAGACTTTAGGATATGAGACTTAAGAACATGAGACTGTAGGACATGAGAATTTAGGACATGAGAATTTAGGACATGAGAATTTAGGACATGAGAATTTAGAACCATGAGACGAAAGGCCATTGAGACTGTAAGATAAGAGTCTGTAAGACAGGAGACCGTAGGACATGAGACTTTAGGACATGAGACTTTAGGACATGAAATATTAGAACATAATACTGTAAAACATGATTGTTTGGGAAACGAACAATTGCATTACAAAATCTTACGAAATAAAAAAAACAACACTCTAGTAACAGTATGACATTGTTACTATTCTATCAGCTGAAACAGATTGTTACCTTCTGTATAACATTTCATCCACGTTACACCCATTTAACGATCAACTGTTACCTCACCTTGTATTGACACCTCACCCATATGATCTCTGCCACATCAAAAACCCACCTGTCTTAGCTGAAGCTCAAGTTACGTGAAATAAATTAAACATTTGCACTTCAGGTGTTTGACATTCATGCTCTACCGAGAAATAAAAAAGAGCGAAACACGAATGTAACAAAAGGTTTTTAACGCTATTGGTTAGATATTGTGTAATGGCGAACATTGCACAGTTTGTAGCACTGAATGGATTGCAAATCAGAATCCATTGCAAGACACGGAGATATGGAATGTGAACTCTTATTTTACTTTAGTGGTACTACGTTTTTAAAAAAAATATAATTGCTTGTTGTTTTATTTAATGAGAAGATTTTTCTTGTTCCCTATGAAATGTTTTGTTTTTAAAAAGAGTTTTAGTGGGAATTGCATATTATTCACTTCTGCTTTTCGCCCCCCTCCCCCACAACCACACACGCATGAGCTCACGCACGCACGCACGAACAAACACACATTTTCAAAATTGCCATTATGCAAAATAGGATTTATTGTAATTAAAAAAAACATTGAAAGTCGATTACCATGAGGTGTTGATTAAATATAATATTTTAGCCAACATTCGAATATTATGTTTTTTGTTTTGTTGTTTTAGGTCTTTATATTAGGATAATTCTTGATTAAACAATTACTTTTTCTATTCACAAACGCCATAATCTATTGATTTATTTTTAGTTTTTTTTTCATGCGAGATTACATGCATACCACACACAGTTTTATATTTCAAAATGTTTGAAACTATTACAAGCTACTGATTCAAATGCACAAAACTTTTTGAGTAAAAGTTGGATAGTTTTCTTTATTTGGTGTCAGTCGGTGTAGTCTGTATCTGTGACGAAACTGTTCGCACAAAAACCGGAGTAAATTTACCAAGGAATTGATGACATTAGCTGTTGAAGCTAGAAAAAAAGGCGTCGGTATTGATTAATTTCAGTTGAATTAAAATTAGATAACGTGAGTGAACTGTATTAACTTGGCTAACTTTTCTCTTTTTGTCTTGTGTTAATGCATAATCTCATGGGGCGAACAAAATATCAACCGTAATCAGAGCACATTTTTTTCATTATTATCTCAGAAAACATAAAATGATCAAGTTCAATGTACTAGTCCGATCTGTCTTACAAAAGTATTTTCATCTTCTTCAGTTCTTTAAGGATTGAGTAACTGTAATAGGATCTACTATAACCGAGAAGTATGTGACTTTTGGCCCCACCCTCCCCTACATGTGTCTATATCACACACACACAGACTCTCTCTCTCTCTCTCTCTGACACACACACACGCAATAAACAGAGAGAGAGACATACGCACACAGAGACACGCACGCACACACCCCCACACAAGGATGTTCTCACGAACGCACAAACACACATACATATATAATTACACACACACACACACACACACACACACACACACACACACACATACATATATATATATATATATATATATATATATATATATATATATATATATATATATATGTGCGTTTGAGTGTTTAGGCCGTATGTATGTTTGCCGTTTTACCTTGTCTAACTACCGCCATGTCAGATAAGTTTACAGATAAGAGACTCAGATTGCACAGATATCCTGACACACACAATGTCCCCCTACACGCAGTATGTAGCCTACAACCTCGTGTGTCTCACAACCTGTCAATCATGTGAGACAAAAACATCGACTGATTTATTGTTCCTTCGAACGGTACCTATTGATCTATAGGATTCACGGTCCAGGTAACAGACTGTTAAGTGTTGAAGTGCATTGTAAACCATACTCTTTTTTAGGTTACTTTTATTATTATTGTTATTATTATTATTATTATTATTATTGTTGTTATTAATTGTTAATGTTATTGTTATTGTTATTGTTATTGTTATTGTTATTGTTATTGTTATTGTTGTTGTTTTGTCGTTGTCGTTATCGTTGTCGTTGTTGCTGTTGCTGTTGTTGCTGTTGTTGTTGTTATTGTTATTGTTATTGTTGTTATTATTTTTGTTATTATTATTATTATTATTATTATTATTATTATTATTATTATTATTATTATTATTATTATTATTATTTTACTTTTGTTGACTTTTAAAATTTTTGGCAGAGCGTTTTACTGCTTACCTGGACGTCTCGAATAACGAACTCAAATCCGTATAATGTCCCTGAGCCCGTTCAGCTCTGATGGGTGCCTGACTTAGGGGAAGTAAAAGCGACCGAGCATGTTGCTGATTATACGATCCCTTCATATGCTGAAGTCAATATAACATGTGAACTCTATTTCACCTGCCCCTTAACTGTAAGGTTGGAAAGGGTCCTTTAATTACTTACTACTTTTTGATTAAGTATTTAACCGTCACTACTTAACCTAAATTATTTCTTGTATTAAGGATTAATTGTTTGTCCTACTGTATAAAATAGACATGTTACATTTTCTTGGTATAGTCACTTGCCTAATACTGATATACAAAAAAAACCATCAAAGGTCCGTTTATATTTGTATATAATAACACACGTTTAAAAGCATTTTAAAATTATCTATAAATCCTAAGGGCTTTTCATATTAACATAAATCATTCCTAACATTTAGATTGTCTTAATGTTTTTTTTTTTTAAAAGCTGATTTCTAAACACACAAAGAAACCTTGAAAATAATTACATTTTTATTTTGTATTTTAAAATTATTTATTGAACAAAAAAAAAACCGAGCTGAAACATTTCCTTTCCGGAGCTAATTATAATAACCAAGTTTAACTGTTCAACACAACTGCAATAGCCAAGACGATGATGGTAGTTAAACTATGGAGCCCACCGCAACCAGACGCTGTATAGAGTAAAAATAATATTTCTATTACTTTAATCATTGAAAGATAAAGACAAGCTACAGAGACAGATAAAACATAAAAAAAAAGTAAAAAACATTTTTTTAAAATTATCTATCGTCGATAGATTAAGATAAGTAACAGAGAGGGATAAAACATTAAAATGTATATATATATATATATATATATATATATATATATATATATATATATATATATATATATATATATATATATATATATATATTGGCCTACAAACATTCAAATTCATACATACATAAATATAGGTTATGAGCCGACCCGCGGCGTATCATACGCCGCTATTTAGTTGTTGTTTTTTCTACTTTTCAGTAATTCATAATTTGTGAATTCGACAGTACCAATGCTGCCACTGAAAATATTTGCTTTAAAACACTAAACCTCCCTCCCCCCCCCCACGTGAAAAAAGCCTCCTCTTAGTTACCTCCTCTAAGTTTAAAATCGTTTCAAACTAAATTATCTGCTCCTAATAGCCGTCACCAAACCCGGCACTACGATTGTAAAATGTAAACAGCGTGAACCACAGCTCACCAGGCCATGTGAGGGGGTGGGGGTGGTAGCGATAGAGAGGAAGAGAGGGGACTGTAAGGCGCGCTTGCAGCTTGTTTTCTATCGTCTCCCAGAAGAGAATTATATATATATATATAGATGTTACATTTGTTACTCACTTTGAAACTCCGGTAGCAGCGCCTCACTGCTGTAAATCGCATAGGACGAGCTGTTCCTCCAGACTAAACGAACCGGCGCCCCTGAGTCGGTGGGCAGTGGGTAATCGTCGTAGTGCAAAAGATAAACATCGTCGAAAAAAGATTCGCAGTAGCACGCTGCTATCACATAGTCAAATGCCGGGTAACATCCGCTATTTGTTATATTCACCGTGCACCTCTGTTGGGGGAGAGGGGGTGGGTTGGTTGGGGGAGGGAGGGAGAGAAAAAAAATAGGATTGAGTATTTATAAAAAAAAGAAATAACGTGAAGATAATTAAAGATAAAATTCATTTTTATATTTTAAAACTTTCATAAAAGAAAACGTTTGAGTTAATTCGAATAAAAAAACACAACATTTTTATGTATTGAGTCAATTTAGCATAAAATAACCAGTCCGTTAGTTCTAAAATACCAAGTCATATAAATAATAATAAATTAATTTGAAATTTTCGGGTGGTGGGTGGGGGGGGGGGGGCAACATAAAATTTCCGCGGGGCGGACACTGTTAAGTAACTCTGCCACTAATAAATATTACGCAACACCCGGATTCTTTTGGGGTGCTTCTAGACTGATGAATTATATGAAACTATAAAATATTACTAGAAACAAAAACTCTTCGTAGACTCGAAAGCTAATGTCTAGGGTTAAATATAACTACAAAGACCTTCTGAAACTAATAGAACTTTTAATTAAATCTAAAACCTTCTAAAAAGCAAACAAGTCTAAATAATAAAAAATTTACAAGGCAAAAACTATACAGTAATTTAAAACCCAACTTACAATTTCATGGAAATCACAAACACTTCTTTCTACAATTAACACTGGATAAAATATCTAACTTACACAACCTATACTATGAAAAGTCAAATCCTGAGTACTACTGAAACATAAGTTAATTACGGCCTTACACAACATGAATGCTATGAGCCATGGGTTCTCTCTGGGTCTTGTGTCTGAAAAATTCCTCCTTTTTATATTACCCTAAAATTATGGGATATTGACACTAATGTCAATGACCATTGGGGGATGGAGCCAAAACACGAGTAACACGAACACAGTTGTGAATACTATCACATGAGTCTGGTGGAAAATTTCTTAGTCTAACAAAAGATAACTCAAGACCATTTAAATATTAATAAAATTAAACTATTAAAAAGGAAGACCTAAATAAGTCACAACACTTTTAAAAGTATATATTCTCTATTTAAATTCCATTTCATTCGGGGGTGGGGGTGGGGGGGGAGAGGGGGGTAGACTCTCTTTGGGGGGGGGGGGGGGGCAGACTTCCCTCAGTGCAATAATTGTTTGGTCTGAACAAACCGGACTTTGAAAAATCTTTCTGTAGAAAAAAAAATCTAAATCTAAAGAACTGAAACAATACCTTAGTAAAGTGGTCGGATCCCGATGCTCGTATCTCAAAATCTATCACCCTAGGCCACGTGATTTCGTCCTTGTTTGTCGCGTCTACGGTAGCATCGATGAAGAACTGGTTATTAATATACATGTAGAGGTTGATGATCTCTAGGGTATTACAATGGCCAACTGAGGAAGAATTTATGTTCAATTAATTATATTAGTATCCTAATGTATAAAAAAACTATCTCTGTCAAATATATCGATGTAGAACTGGTCATTTAAAAGAGGTTGAAATTCTCTAAGGTATTACAAAGGCAAACTGAGGAAGAATATATGTTCAATTAATTATATTAGAATGCTAAAAAAATCTCTGTACACAAATACATCGATGTAGAAGTGGTCATTAATAATCACGTAGAGCAGGGGTGTAGCGAGGGGGGGGGGGGGCGGGGGGTGCGGACCGCACCAGGTGACACCATTTAGGGGGGGGGGGGTGACACCAAGGCAAAAAATAGCAAATCGAAAGTTTGAAAGTTTGTCCCCGGGAAGGGTCGCTACGCCTCTGGGGGGTGACACCATTAAGTGCCGCACCGGGTGACACCCGACCTCGCTACGACACTGACGGAGAGGTTAGTTATTTCTAATATATTGCAATGGCCAACTGGTGAAGAATATAGGTTTAATTAATTTTATTTGAATCCTAATATATATATATATATATATATATATATATATATATATATATATATATATATATATATATATATATATATATATATATATATATATATAAACTATCTATCTCTGTACACAAATACATCGATGTAGAACTGGTTATTAATAATCACGTAGAGGTTGGTGATCTCTAGGGTATTACAATGGCCCGCTGAGGAAGAATATATGTTTAATTAATTATATTAGAATCCTAATATATAAAAAAAACTATCTATCTCTGTCAAATATATCGATGGTCATTTAAAAGAGGTTGATAATCTCGAGGATATTACAATGGCCAACTGAGAAAGAATACTTGTTCAATTAATTATATTAGAATGTTAATAAATTAAAAAAAAACTATATCTGTACACAAATACATCGATGTAGAACTGGTTATTGATAACCACGTACAGGTTTGTAATCTGCAACTGATGAAAATATATGTTTAATTAATTACATTAGAATGATGAAAAAATAACTTGATAAACTCCGTCTCTTTACACAAATGCATCATCATTATTTCCCTTCCGTGCTCAAGACACATGGGGCAGATGAAGTAGAGTTTTTATGCATCAGAGACCCCGGCATATGAAGGGATAGTGTGGTCAGCACTATACCCAGCCGACTTTATTTCCCTAACGTGAGTTAGGTACCCGTCAGAGAAGGCTGGACTGATGGATGTTCGACTGATTTGAACCCGGATTTGAACTGGAGACTCTCGGGCTAGCAGTCTAGCTCTCTACCTCTAGGCCTCGCCATCCCATTACACAAATAGATGGTGTAGAAAAAAATAAAATTAGAGAACTTTTTAATAGAAACCTTTTTTTTTCAAAATTTTAAAATACATTTTCTTTTATTTTCAACTTGTCAATTTGAGCCTGTATTTTCTTTCTTTTTGTAAATTGTTTTTAACTGACATATGGTTCCAAGAAAGAACAGCAACGGAAAAAAGCGCAACGGAAAAAAGCGCACACGGAAAAAAGCGCAAAGAGAAAAAAGCGCACACAGAAAAAGCGCAAAGAGAAAAAAGCGCAAACAGAAAAAAGCGCAAAGAGAAAAAAGTGCACACAGAAAAAAGCGCAAACAGAAAAAAGCGCAAACGGAAAAAAGCGCAAAGAGAAAAAAGCGCACACAGAAAAAAGCGCAAAGAGAAAAAAGCGCAAACAGAAAAAAGCGCAAAGATAAAAAAGCGCACACAGAAAAAAGCGCAAACAGAAAAAAGCGCAAACGGAAAAACGCGCAAAGAGAAAAAAAGCGCAAACGGAAAAAAGCGCAAAAAGAAAAAAGCGCACACGGAAAAAAGCGCAAACGGAAAAAAAGCGCAAACGGAAAAAAGCTCAAACAGAAAAAAGCGCAAACGGAAAAAAGCGCAAACAGAAAAAAGCGAACATAGTAAAAAGCGCAAACAGAAAAAAGCGCAAACGGAAAAAAGCGCAAACAGGAAAAAACACAACGAAAAATGTGCAAAAAAGAAATTTAGCACAAAGACGATATGGACTAGATGACACATTTATACATGACTGTTAGGGCTGCTGTGAGAGTGTCGTGTTTGATCACGTGATCTACTACCATTTAAAGCGTACCACTACCATGTGCATTTCTATCACCATAATACAGGCGATAATCACTTTACACAATGCCTATTATTTTCTTGGTCAATAATTATTCAACTACTATTCTCGTATAAATAAATATAAAACTATCCTTGATATCGACATTACACGAAGTATCTCTCACATTCTCCGTAGTCCGAACTACCTAGCTTGCATACCATAACAACCCGTTCCAATGGCAAAACTTCACTCTGTTTCATCCGCGTCATCAAACATGCATTCGTCATATCTCTCGTAACAACATTCATTCGCACCAAAATAACTATTATGTATTTAATATTTTTTTCTCAAAATACCTGATGAAACACTCATCATAACAATGATGTATTTACTATTATTTCATAATGACGCACCTACCTACCTACCAACCTACATCCCTACCTCCCAACCTACCTACCTGCCTACCTACCTACCTACCTACCTACCTACCTACCTGTCTGCCTACCTGCCTGCCTGCCTACCTGCCTGCCTGCCTGCCTACCTACCTACCAACCCACCTGCATACCCACCTACCTAATTACTTCATATATATATATATATATATATATATATATATATATAGCTCATATATCATATATTTTATGTATGTTTAAACAAGGATTGGTGTGAACGAATATTAGCGCGAAAGTTAATGACACATTGATTAGTTACGCGGTTCGCAAGAATGTGACGTTTTAGTGTAGGTTCGTTGTTGTCGGGGAAAGAAGTTGAAAAGTACTCTTGTTCTTGTTGTGTTAGAGGGATGTCGTAATGTAGTACAGTCTTAGAATTGTTCGTTCAAGTCGTCCTTTGTATTGCAATAAATAGTAAAATTAATGTCATCCTGTCGAATCATTTGTATACCCTGATGTATATATATATATATATATATATATATATATATATATATATATATATATATATATATATATATATATATATATATATTTATTTATGGGTAGGTGGGTAAGTGGGTGGGTAGGTTGTTAGGTGGGTATGTGGGTAGATGTGTGGGTGGGTAGTTAGGCAGGTGGTTGTGTATTTGTGTAGATGATATAGATTATGCACATTTCCATGTTTCTAGCTTAGTAACTGTGTTTCAAAACTCGAAATTTCAAACTGGTTTCGTAAGGTTAGTTCATTGATCCTGTTCAGCCCTACATTACATAGTTAATCAGTTTAACAATGTAGATGCCATTGGAGTAGGTGTAAGTCAAAGCCTGGTGTTATTATAAAACTTCATCTCTCTTTGTTTCTTTATAAAACGGTTATGGAAGGTTTGTTAAGGTATTTTACTGAAATGTTTACCGGACGAATGCAAAATGATACAAACAACCATAGCTCTTCTGTTATATAAACTACATGCAGTGTTTCTTCCAGACTTTTGTTTCCGGAGGGGGGGGGGGGGGAGGGGGGGGGGGGTAATTTTCGGGGGGGGGGGGGGTGTCAACATTTTGGGGGGGGGGAGGGGGCGGACACTGGTAAAAGTGTATGTTTACTTTATAAATTCCATTTCGTTCGGAGGGGGGGGGGGGGGGGGCGGTAAAAGAGATGCCTGGAAGAAACTCTGGCTACATGCAGCCCATTATGCTGTTCAGTACATGTTTTGGTTGGGGTTAGGATTGTTACATATAAGTATTCGCATAGATTTAGAGAAGAGTCCCTTATTTTTCCATTACCCTTCAAACAATAGTCTATTTGAGTTATATTGAGATTAAAGAATGTAAATAAATAGTACACACAATTCTGTAGAATAGGAACGATTTGGAGGGAAGTGACATATAGCGAAGGAAATTTAGAGGTTAGGTAGGGTATAATAAATGGTAGGGTTAGGAAAGTTAAGGGGCCCATTCTCTAATAGGCAGTCTATGTCTCTTTCGTACTTTCGTGTTGGTTTATTGTCGAACCTGTCCTCACCTCACATCACAACAGTTGGGTGACGCTTACCGTGTAATGTTAAAATAAATAGCATGTAATTGAGTTAGTTCGAAGTGAGTTTTCATACAAGCCCAACGCACTAATTAAGGTTGTCGCAAAATGTAACATATATGTAACATATGTCAATGAAGTCAATGAATTTTCATTAAAAAAAAAGATGTCTAGTACAGTTTACGAAACTTACGAACTTCGCCGATACTTTTTTTGGTAGGTAGGTGGGTAAGTGGGTAGGCGGGTAGGTGGGTAGGTAGGTAAGTGGGTAGGTGGGTAGGTAGGTAGGTAGGTAGTTAGGTAGGTAGGTAGGTGGGTAGGTGGTAGATAGGTAAGTGTGTAGGTGGGTAGGTGAATAGTAGGTAGGTAGGTAGGTGCGTCATGATGTGAAAAAAATATTAAATACATAATTGTTATTTTGGTGCGAATGAATGTTGTTACGAGAGATATGACGAATGCATGTTTGATGACGCGGATGAAAGAGAGTGAAGTTTTGCCATAGGAACGGGTTGTTATGGTATGCAAGCTAGGTAGTTCGGACAAGGGCGAATGTGAATGATACTTCGTGTAATGTCGATAGTTTTATGTTTATTTATACGAGAATAGTAGTTGAATAATTATTGACCAAGAAAATAATAGGCATTGTGTAAAGCGATTATCGCCTGTATTATGGTGATATAAATGCACATGGTAGTGGTACGCTTTAAATGGTCGTAGATCACGTGATCAAACACGACACTCTCACAGCAGCCCTAACAGTCATGTATATATGTGTCATCTAGTCCATATGGTCTTTGTGCTACATTTCTCTTTTGCACATTTTTCGTTGTGTTTTTTCTGGTTGCGCATTTTTCTGTTTGCGCTTTTTTCCGTTTGCGCTTTTTCCGTTTGCACTTTTTTCTATGTGCGCTTTTTCTGTTTGCGCTTTTTTCCGTTTGCGCTTTTTTCTGTTTGCGCTATTTTCTGTTTGCGCTTTTTTCCGTTTGCGCTTTTTTCCGTGTGCGCTTTTTTCTCTTTGCGCTTTTTTCCGTTTGCGCTTTTTTCTCTTTGCGCTTTTTTATCTTTGCGCTTTTTTCTGTTTGCGCTTTTTTCTGTTTGCGCTTTTTTCTCTTTGCGCTTTTTTCTGTGTGCGCTTTTTTCTGTGTGCGCTTTTTTCTCTTTGCGCTTTTTTCCGTTTGCGCTTTTTTCCGTTTGCGCTTTTTTCTGTTTGCGCTTTTTTCTGTGTGCGCTTTTTTCTCTTTGCGCTTTTTTCTGTTTGAGCTTTTTTCTCTTTGCGCTTTTTTTCTGTGTGCGCTTTTTTCTCTTTACGCTTTTTTCCGTGTGCGCTTTTTTCCGTTGCGCTTTTTGTATTGCGCTTTTTTCCGTTGCGCTTTTTTCCGTTGCGGTTCTTTCCGGCCACCGTTGCATATTTACTTTATTGTAATTATTTTTAAAATTGTGAGCTACAAATATGTTGAAGTTTTGATTTAAATATTTCTATTTGTCTATGCCTGAATTTTTTTCTTTAACATTTGATTTAATTTCTTGTCATCAATACAGTCGATAATTCAAACGGTCGAATGGAGAAACTGCCGGTGAGCCTTTACGTCATCGCCCAGGGCTGAGAACTGGTCGCTAGTGACCAGTTTCTTCCAGGCGAAGCCCGCCCCCCTCCCCATCCCCCGCTCCCTAAAAACGTCTACCACCACCCCTTCAAAACGAAATATAATTTATTTAGAAAATGTATACTTTTACCAATGTCTACCACCACCCCCGGAAATTTTAGTCTGCTACCCCCCGAAGTTTTCAAGTGCCCATTCGGAGAAAAAAAAGTTTGGAAGAAACACTGCAAGTGACGATCTCATGATATAGGTCTAAACTTTTAAAAAATATGTCATTGACAACACATCATGATAATTTGCGTAATCGTAGACCAGTGCCACTGCTCTGTCGAAAACCTCGTGTGGTTTCTTCAAGAAAACATAGAAAGATTACAGTTCACTGTGTCTAAAGTTGACTTTGTTCGGGCTAGTTGTATTGGAGGAACTACCTTAAATATTCACATTTTAATTTTTTTTTACGACTTTGTGTTGAAAATGTAAGAAATTTACGATGTTAAAAAAGAAACAAATAAATTAACAAATAAAAAAAATATATAAATAGTTGATATAGAATGTGGTTACATAGTTAATATTTTAGCCCAAATAATTTTTTTTTCTGAAATTGAAGACATATTATTACCAATGTTTCTTCCAGGCTTTTTCTCCGGGAAATGGGGCATTTGAAATGGGGGGGGGGGCACTGTTAAAAGTATATATTTTCTATATACATTCCATTTCGTTCGGGGGATGGGGGTGCTGTAGACTTTCTTCCCCGAAGAGATACCTGGAAGAAACTCTGATTTTTACTTTTAACCGAGGTAAACAGTTCTACCTTTAACCACGGGGAATGTGACGTTAGAGCTGTACTTGGTGTCCGTGTGGTTCTGCCACCTCAGGCGCACTTCTGCCTTGGACAAGTCGACCGTTGTCATACCAGTGTACACCATGCTGTAGACGTTCTTGTCGAAGCCAGAGCAGTAGCAGGCTCTGTCCGTGTCAGGTGGACACTGGTCAGTTATCAGTTCCACACTGCACATCTGGGAAGGACGGATAACTTTGAATCGTGAACCGTGCAAATCTGATACTTAATTAATGTGCAGTTAATTTTTAAATGCAGGCATTTTACCAGATGCACCTTACAAATTAGATGGAGCAGAGGCCTTGCGACTCATTCTGACGACCGGGGACGATCCTATTAGCTTTGCACACCCCCCTCCATTTATTTATAGTTTTTCATTTTTACGAAAAGGCACCCTCCTGCACACTATGAAAACATGAAGTTTACCTTTTACAAGTCACTGTTGCTGAACAGTTTTTATTTAAGTTTCGCACAACACTTATAGAAAATAGTTAAAAACTGCATGAAAATCCAAGTAGCAGTTTATTTTATATTTCATTAATGCAGTTTAAAATAAACTTTTTTTTCTATCCTGGTGCCGGGTCTACGACAAATTCCCGAAAGGCACTTGCCCGAATGCCGTTTGCCCGAAGGCCGATTTCCAGAATGGACACTTGCATTCGGGCATTTGTCGCATTCGGGCATTTGTCGCATTCGGGCAAGTGTCCATTCGGGCATTTGTCGCATTCGGGCAAGTGTCCATTCGGGAATTTGTCGCATTCGGGCAAGTGTCTATTCGGGAAATCGGCCTTCGGGCAAGTGTCTGGGGAAAACGTCCGGCTCCACCCGTTGCCATCCCCCCCCCCCACTCAGGACGGACGCCCCCACCCGCCCTCCCTTAGCTACGACTCTGTGGAGTAGATATTATTTGTATTCGTGTGTTCGGTTTATATAGACATTGCGTGTACAGGGATGAAAGAATATGGAAGGAGATGTTGGGTGGAGTTTAGAAATTTGACAGCTTAATTAGATGGATTTTTAAAAAAAATATTAATTAACGAACAAATTGATTTCTTTTAAAAGTATGATTATCGGGATAATTTAATAATGAGTTAAAATGTAGGCTTCTTAACAGTGTGTCGTCATTTTAAAAGGAGAGGGGGAGAAGGGGAGTAAGCAAAAAAATATCTTGAACTAATGCGTAATGAAACGTATGACAAAACCCTGCCTTTGGAAATGAAATATTTTTGCAGAATGTAGTTGAAGTGAATTTTGTTAACATTTATAGCCTAAAGCGAATGGATACTATTAAAGAAATTGCACTGTTGTATACAATTTAACTGCTTTTTGTTTTCACATACACTTTAAAGATGTGGAATGTAAAACATGTTGATTTTGGAGGAAGATAGTTGAGCTTTAATAACTCTATATTTCAAGGGTTCAACTTTTAGAATGTTTGATTAGATATGTCTCATTCAACATAACATTCCAATCGCTTAAAATTTTTAGTTTTTTATTTCTGTGGTCCCAAATTTGTTTAAGCTCTAATTAAAAACCCAAATCCCCTCAGCCCACCACGTCGATGGAAAAAAAAATCCCTTGAACCATCATTTAATTACACATTTGCATTTTCAGGTGTTTTTTTTAAAAAATAAATTGTAATACGATGTTTTGTTTAAGATCTATGCATGAGTAAACCATCTTAAATGAATGAAAGTAGGCTACAAGTAAGAAAGAAATATTACTATTGTAAATCTGTATCAGTGATCACAAGCCGATGATGAAAACTGTAATACTAAAGCTAACATGCAAGACAAACTGACACTGTAATTACATGTCTGAGGCGGAAAAAAAAGAAGAAAAAAAAAGAAACAAATTTATTTTTAACTTTTGATTAACCGCTTGATAGAAATGTGATTGATCTGTTCTTTGAATAATGACCACCTACGTAAAAACAGATTATCAGGTTACTGTGTCACTGTGGATAGATTGGGCTAGGCTACAGAAATGTTGGGTGAAAACTTGTGATTATTTAGAGACAGGTGCGACTTTATTACATTTCATGAAAGAAAAAAAACCTGGAGTGATCTCCCCTAAACTTTCTCGAATATTCTCATATAAAACAACAGGGGATGGGAACTCGGGATATAGACATGATTTTTAATCCATTTTAAATACTTAAACTTTTTACAATTAGAATAAAATCTCGTGGAAAAAGAATTGCACACCAAGTGAACGCCACATAACATGTGCATAATAGTGCGCAATATTATTAGTACTTAATAAATTTACATTAGTTTCTTTGACAAATCGGAAATAGCATAAAATAGTCTTTCCGTTCAACGGAAATTACTCAAAATTTAACAGAAGGTAGAGAATTAGATCTTTTACTTACATGTGAAATTTCATTTATCTATCTGAAAATAGTACTCAAGTTATAGGCTTTTGAAAAATTCAAAGTAGAAAAAGTACCACTTCCGGTTATCGGAAATCGCTCAAAAGTATACGGATCAACGATGTTGATAAAATACTTATATATGAAATTTCATCAACCTAGCTGTAACGGTACTCAAGTTATCGTGTTTACACACACACACACACACACACACATACACACACACAGACATACGGACAAGATTGCCAAACTATGTTTTTCCAACTCAGGGAGGTGTAAAACGTCGAGATTTGCAAAAATCTCAATTTTTTTTTGCACGATTACAAGACTTTCTATATACGTTGTATACACGAGAAAGTAAAAAAATGAAAATAGATAAATTCTTCAACGTTGGAAAACATTTAAGTGATTTTATTTTACCATACATTGTACAGATCTAGATCTAGATTGTAAAGCATGAGCAAAGTACCTACGGCCAAACAAGAGTTAGCAGTACATCTTTATGAAGTAGATGTATTCTTTAGAGACGCGTACCATTTAAAACACGGGTTCCCAACCTGGGGGTCGCGACCCCCCTGGGGGTCGCGAGGGTCTTTCTGGGGGGTCGCCAACTGGTATACTAAACCTTAGTAATTTGAAACAAAACATAAATATTTAGAAGAATTTTTGAAATTCGGCTTCATTAACATCACTGGAAATGTAATAGAGAAGAAACAAAGCGCACTGTACAAAGCTGTTCTCAGTCACGAATCTATGAAATCTTCAAAACTAAAACGCCATTTGAGACGAGTCATTCGGAACACACCAAAAAATATATGGAGTTCTTTCGTCGGTAAGAAGCTAGTTGCAAACGTCAGAGACTTAATCGAACAAGAAGTTTTCACCAGTATTAGTGCAAGCATCAAATGAAGTCGCGATAGAAAATGCCAAGCAAAAAAAAAAAAACAATAGGAGAAAATCTCATCAAACGCTGCATGTACGTAAATGTTAAATAACACATTGTTATCGAAATTAAGATTTCACCATTGTTTGCTTTTCAAGTTGATAAATCAACAGACGTGAGTTCGTGTTCGCAGTTGCTGGTCTGTGTCTATATTCCTGCGTATGATAGCAAAGAAGAGTTACTCTTTTGTGAAGATAGCATGGAGAAAATAAATACCTTTTTTGAAACTGGATGATTAAAATGGGTTACAACGGCTTCGGGGGTTTGTACGGATAGTGTGCCATCTATGTTTAGCTCAAAATCGGGATTTCAGAAAACAGAAAAGATTTAGCTCTCTAACCACTGCCCTAACCAATCGACATCAAGAGTCCATTGCTAGTATAAGTCGTAAATTATATAAAATCTGGAGCCTTCAAAGAACTGAGCAAAAACATTATTATATAGATCACGAGGTTCTGCTCTTATACACTACAGTACGCTGGCTCTCAAACAAAATGTTGTAAATTGTGTTTTTGAATTGAAATCTGAAATCAAATTGTTCTTGGAAGTGCAAAGGAAACAAGACGTTTTGGTATACTTAAAACGACATAGAGTTGTTGGATAGAGTATCATACCTAGCAGATATGTTCGAACATCAAGATAAGCTTAACCTGAAGCTTCAGGGAAAATTAACGAATATTATAACTTTCCATGATAATCTTGGGACATTTTTATCAAAGCTGCAAAATCGGTAAAGAAAATAAATCTTGGAAATATTGTAAATTTGAGAAACTCTGCGGTGTGGTAGATGAATCTGATTGTGAGATAATTAAAATTTTGAAAGAAGCGATTTCTGGGCATCTTGAATCTCTTGAAAACGAACTGCATTGCTATTTCTCTGAGCTGATAAATGAAGAATCTGCATTTACGTATTACCCATTCTCTTCTTCCCTTGATGTTGCCAGCATTCCCGATGAATTACAAGATGAATTCTTTGATTTGCAGAATAATTCCGAGTAAGATGAAAAACTGCAGACACAATTTTGGTGTAGTATTCACCATTCATACCCAAACGTAAAATTGATTGACTTTTCGAGAATATATTTTCAACACTATTCTTCGATTAAAAATAAAATTAAGATAATTATAATGACATAAGTTGGCGTTAACAAAAAATTTTTTAAATTAAAAACTTAACCACGAAGGCTTAGTGAATAGTATGCAATTTTACTCATGCTATTAAAATAGCTATCAAGAGTAGTTCATATTGAAAGTCTACTAGACAATCTTATTTTAGTGCTTATTAATTTCCATACTAAATTCGGCTTTTTAATTCTATGGGGGTCGCGGGTCACTTACTTTTTATAAAAGGGGGTCGCCACTCGAAAAAGGTTGGGAACCACTGATTTAAAAGAACTGTATCTTTAATCGAATAGGTTTAAGTAATAATAGACCAGTGGGCGGCATGGCTTAGTGGTAGAGAGACTGCTAACGGGGGAGTCTCGAGTTCGAATCCGTCGTGTTAGGAAAAGCAAAGGCGGCTGGGCATAGTGCTGACCACATTATCCTTCATATCTAAAACAGATCAACTCAACTTCATCACCCCCATTTGTTTTGGGCATTGTTATGAATGTTTTCCTAGTGTATTGCAAGGGTATAAGAGTATGTGTGTTGTAGACTGTTTTATATTAATAAAAGATCGTGGCTGTGTGAAGAGATACGTAAGGATGGGATGTTTGAGAGTAGGATCTTGTTACTGGGAGATTAGTTTAGGGCAGTCTATGTTGTTCTAGGATATAGAGGTATTTGTGTGTCGTAAATGTTGTCAAGTCTTTGTATACGTTGTAAGAGTAGTCGTCCGTGTCTATTTAACCAGCGCAATAAACCAGGGATTCAGTCTATGCGATCCTGTTTAGTCATTTATATCAAATCGGCATTGTTGATAAATCCACTTTATTATGTAAGATTGACCCCGTTCTATATTCACATATCGATCGGCACGAACGGGAAAAGATGAATAATAATAATAATAATAATAATAATAATAATAATAATAATAATAATAATAATAATAACAATAACAATAATAATAATAATAATAATAATAATAATAATAATAATAATAATAATAATAATAATAATAATAATAATAATAATAATAATAATAATAATAATAATAATAATAATAATAATAATAATAATAATAATAATTATAATAATAATAATAATAATAATAAAATAATAATAATAATAATAATAATAATAATAATAATAATAAAAATAATAATAATAATAATAATGACATCATTAAAATAATGGAATAATCTTACTCTTGGAGAAAATCTTACCGTCTGGAAGTCTTCAGCACCGGCCAGTTTAAACTGGAAGTTGACCGTCTGGGTGGTGACGTCAATGCTGGAACCGCTGATGTCCAGAGTGCCGACCAAAGTGAAGAAATTCATGTCTGCGACGATACATCCGTCATCTGGTGGGTCCTGGTATTTCAGGCTCAGGTCATGGCACTTCAGTTCTGATTGGTGGAAAAACATAATTTTAAAAATGTTAATTTCTTTGAATAGAATCATACGTGAATATATATATATATATATATATATATATATATATATATATATATATATATATATATATATATATATATATATATATATATATATATATATATATATATATATATATATATATATATATATATACAAACACACACACATACACACATTTATATATATATATATATATATATATATATATATATATATATATATATATATATATATATATATATATATATATATATATATATGTTACCAGATTTTTGGGTTGTTGTCATTGTGTACCTCCCCCCCCCCAATTAAAAAACATATATATTGCTTAAGTTCCATTAAATAAGTAGTTAAGCTTAGACAGATTCCCCTTTAGACCAAGCAATCAATTGAAGTAGAGTGCATGTTTCCTAACCTCGGCACATAGGCCTACTACATGGATGGTGTGGTCTGCGCTATGCTCAGCCGCCTTTACTTACCCCTCCAAAAAGTAGACTGAAATCGGAGTCAATGTGTGGACGTTTCACTCACTTGAATCCGGATTCGAACTTTAGACTTTCACGTTAATAGTAGTATTCTCTACGATTCGACCAAATTCTCGTATATTTTAATATAACTTAACACAAACTTTGATAAACCGGCCCACCTCAGTTCCTCTTAATTAATTTTCCCACGAGTAATACTACCATTGTATTTCAAGTAGACTATTTATAAAAAAAAAAGTAGAATACATGTTAATAATTTGTTAAGAATAATCTTTTAATTATTCTTACCTTTGATTTCAGGAAACTGTGAACTTGGGCTGTAATGAAACGCTGATGACACGCCCTGCCAAGCTAGACGGACCTCGCCCTCGTTGTATGCTAGTGAAACAACACCCGTAAACACGAAGCTGTAGACGTTGTTCACATAGGACTGGCAGTGGCACATGACGTTTGGTTGATCGTTGCAGGTGATGGAGGTCATGTCTATGCTGCATACCTGTGGGTGGTGGATTGGAGGTTATCACGTGAGGGGTGGGGGTTGGCTAACCTAAAAAAAAACTGTATACTTACAGAAAATATTACAATTATACAAATTGAAGTAGAACATGTATACAGTTGCTTGTTATATAAAACAAAAATAAAAGCAACACTGAATTTATACAAGCAGAGACTTTCGCTGAATAAAAACACGAACACAAACCCACGCATATTTAACACAAACACAAACTAATTTGCTTTAGAAGAACCGATAGAGGCAGAGAGAGAAAGATATATATATATATATATATATATATATATATATATATATATATATATATATATATATATATATATATATATATATATATGTATATATATATATATATATATATATATATATATATATATATATATATATATATATATATAAAGAGAGGTATATATAAAGAGAGAGATTGACAGAAAAAAAGGAAAATGGGAGGGAAAGAATTATTTACTATTTAGGTGTACAGTAAATAGTAGAAGGTATATACGTTTTGCTGCTGGATTCATCATGTGCGGGTGGGATGAGGGTCACTTACACATTCAAATGATGTATAGGTGGGTTTAGGGTCACTTACACATTCAAATGATGTATAGGTGGGTTTAGGGTCACTTACACATTCAAATGATGTATAGGTGGGTTTAGGGTCACTTACACATTCAAATGATGTAAAAGTGAGTTCAGGGTCACTTACACATTCAAATGATGTATAGTTTGGATGAGGGTCACCTATACGTCATTTGAATGTGTAAGTGACCTTCACAATGACCACTTACTCGTTTAGATGATTGTTAGGTGGGATAAAATCAAATGATGTGTAGATGAGATGAGAGTCACCTATATATGATTTGAATGTGTGTGACCTTCATGATGACCACTGACACGTTCATATGATTTTTAGTTGGGATAAAGTATACTTATTTTTACACAAGCGAGGTAAATTTCTGACATAACCGGGGTCTGGGATAAGTGCCACACGGGTCTGGGATAAGTGTCACTAACGGGTCTGGGATAAGTGACACTAAGTGTCTGGGATAAGTGCCACTAACGGGCCTGGGATAAGTGCCACTAACGGGTCTGGGATAAGTGCCACTCACGGGTCTGGGATAAGTGTCACTAACGGGTCTGGGATAAATGTCACTAACGGGTCTGGGATAAGTGTCACCAACGGGTCTGGGATAAGTGCCACTAACGGGTCTGGGATAAGTGTCACTAACGGGTCTGGGATAAGTGCCACTAAGTGTCTGGGATAAGTGCCACTAACGGGTCTGGGATAAGTGCAACTAACGGGTCTGGGATAAGTGCCACTAACTGGTCAGGGATAAGTGCCACTAACGGGTCTGGGATAAGTGACACTAACGGGTCTGGGATAAGTGACACTAACGGGTCTGGGATAAGTGTCACTAACGGGTCTGGGATAAGTGCCACTAATGGGTCTGGGATAAGTGACACTAACGGGTCTGGGATAAGTGCCACTAACGGGTCTGGGATAAGTGTCACTAACGGGTCTGGGATGAGTGTCAGTAACGGGTCTGGGATAAGTGCCACTAACGGGTCTGGGATAAGTGCCACTAACGGGTCTGGGATAAGTGCCACTAACGGGTCTGGGATAAGTGTCACTAACGGGTCTGGGATAAGTGCCACTAACGGGTCTGGGATAAGTGCCACTAACGGGTCTTGGATAAGTGACACTAACGGGTCTGGGATAAGTGCCACTAACGGGCCTGGGATAAGTGCCACTAACGGGTCTGGGATAAGTGCCACTAACGGGTCTGGGATAAGTGCCACTAACGGGTCTGGGATAAGTGACACTAACAAGTCTGGGATAAGTAGCACTAACGGGTCTGGGATAAGTGTCACTAACGGGTCTGGGATAAGTGTCACTAACGGGTCTGGGATAAGTGCCACTAACGGGTCTGGGATAAGTATCACTAACGGGTCTGGGATAAGTGCCACTAACGTGTCTGGGATAAGTGTCACTAACGGGTGAAAAATAATCCGAGCCGGCGGATTTGACTTTAAAGATGACAGTCTGTGAAGGTGTGTTGGTGTTCTTGACGTCCATGCTGCCTGTGTAGGTGAACACATCTCTGCCAGCCACGATACACTCACTGGTGTCAAAGTTGGGGGTTATAGTCATAGCAGGAGCGATAATCTCTGGAAATCAACAATAAATACAAGGGAGATAATTTGTGGAAAAAATAATAATTGCAAAGCTGATAATTACTGGGGACTAAAAAAGTTGCAAGGTCAATAGATTCTAAAAAAAAAAACAATGCAGAGGCGATGATTTTTATAATCAATATAACATAGGCTTTTTAATTCATGGGACATAGGGTGATAATATCCTTAATCAACATAATACAGGGGAGATAATTCTCTTTTTAATGAAATTATAGGGCTCATAACTGATTGAATATAAATAAAACAGGGGTTAAAAGGTTAGTAAAGTCGTGTAATCAATAACGAAGATAAAGTTTGTATGTTTCTTGACCTCGGCATATGAAGGGATGGTATGGCCAGGATTTTGCCCAGCCGCATTTACTCTCCCTAACATGAGTTAACAGGGTGGACTCAGGTACATTCTGCGACTTGGACCCGGATTCGAACACAAGACTCTCATGTTAGCAGTCTAGCGCTCTAACGCTTAGGCCACGCAGTAACAGTGGTTAGACTGAATTATAATTTATTAAACAAGGGATATAATATCTGTGTAAACCACAGCGCCGAACATAGAACTATGGAGGAAAGCAAGGCAGGTGTGCAAATAAAAAGGAGGATGTGGCGCTGGGTGGGACACACACTGCGAAAGGCTCACTCAAATGTTACAAGCCAGGCCCTTGAGTGGAACCCCCAGGGAAAGCGGAAGAGAGGGCCCCCAAGACAGACCTGGAGGCGGAGTCTTCTTGAAGAACTGAAGCCAACAGGGATGTCTTGGGAGATGACAAAATTAATAGCCGGGGATAGGAAGAAATAGAAGGAATTAGTGGAGGCCCTATGTTCCATAAGGAGCAAAGAGGACTAAGTCAAAGTACGTCAAACCATTGCGCGATCGTTTGTATCCCAGTCACTAAAAATGTAAACGTAGTACAGGAAGTTCTACCTTTAACATCAGAGAAAGTCTGCGAGGCGCTGTAGACGCTGTTGTAGGATGTATCACTCCACGCCAGACGAACTTGACCGTTTGAAAACTTGGCAGAAGCGGCGCTCTGGTACCTGACGGTGTAGACGTCTGCCTGGAATTTCTCGCAGAAACACTGGGCGGGGCTTGTTGTCTGGCAGCCATCTTGTCCGATGTCCACGGTGCAGAACTTAAAAAGAAAATTTCTTGTTACAACATAGCCATCACCACAATAGACATGAAAAGCTGGTTCCAAATGGATTTAAATTTTTGTTGCCAGAAACCAAATTCTTCAACCAAAATTGAATATTTTATAACATGTGTGAGTAGTATAGTAGGTCCCTTTTGAGTCGATTTTGTGCAGACATGTTTATATAGTAAAATATTGAGCAGCCAGAGCAGACATGTTATATAGTAAAATACTCCAGCTGGAGCAGGTGTTCCCCTCCTCCTATTGTCTTCCGTGACGCTCCTTTACGGCCGCGACGACAAACAATAGAGTATCGATTTTTTTTTTGAAAGATATGTTTAAATAGTCATTAAAAATAATTTATTCAGCTAGGCTTGCTTTACAATAGGCCATATTTCTCATACAGTTGATCTATAAATAGCCGTTACTATTTACTATCAATCTGTTTTTGTCCTCTGTTTTTTGTCTAGTCGTGTTAATTATGTTAAGTGTGATTGCTTTATTTGTTGTGGGTGTTTGATTGGTGGTTTTTTAATATTTAGTATATTAGAAGTATTATATTTAAGTGCTAGGTTGTTGGTTTATTGTACGTTTATGTACATAGTTGAGGCTATGGTGTAATCACGACTTTTTAAGTATTCCTAGTGACGATTTCTTTCTAAAATAGTGACCAGGGCTAGACATCAAAGAGTATATTAATCAATTATCTTTAAAAGAAAATTTTTAAAAATAATTATTTTATTTAGCAAGGCTTGACTATATTCCTTATTTCTCATCCAGTTGATCTATATATAAACGTTACTACCAGTCTGGTTTTTTTTGTCCTGTGTTCTTTGTCTAGTCCGAGTCGTGTTAATTAAGTTTAGTGTGAGTGCTTTATGTGTTGTGGTTGTCTTCTCTTGGCTTGTCTGCTTCGTAGAGTTGTTATATTTTGATTTGATAAAAGCTGTTTGAAAAAAGATTATTATTATTTATTTATTTTTTTGTGGTCGGCGTGTTCTTTCTTCTTGATGAAACATAATATTGACTTGATCAATCATTAATGAAGACATTGAATAATTAGCGTCTTTAGAATAATTAGACCATAGTCTGCGCTATTGCTGTAAGGTCGTGTTAGGTTAGTTCCTTGCCCATTTCAGGATTATCTTTTATAAAGTGATGGTACAGTTAGACCACTAATCCGAAAGTCTAGAGTTCAAATCCTGTTTCAAGATAGTAGCCCTGAGTTCACACAGCTCTGATGAGTCCCAATTCACGTTAGGAAAAGTAAAGGCGGCTGCGTATAATGCTGACCACACTACCACTTCATATATCATTTGGTCTAAAGAGTAAACTTTTTTTTTTTTTTAAGAATATTTCATCATCAGTATTTTTATCTTTTTTTATTATATTTTTATTTCTATTTTTTGTTTTATTTTTTAATAGTTATACAACAGTCAACAGAACAAATAGAATTATTTAATAAAGACATCCTTGTATATCAAATGCTCTCCCTTTAAAAATTATGTAACGACTTTTAAAGTAATGACAAAATGGTGAGTTGACACGGTGGTAATCCGATAAAATATATTCAAAACACACTCACGTCATTCACTTTATTGATTTTTAAGGAACACAATGGCCCTAAAACTCCACCCTTTTGTATTCCATGAGGACAAAACTATTGTGCGCAATCGTGGCGTGTGAGTATAGAACAATAGCTATACCCCAACGCTCATGGACGGCTAGATAATTAGTGATGCATCTTTTCCGCGAAGCGAGCCGTGAATTGAAAGAAATTAGCTTTTTGACTTTATGTATCAAGCAGGTGACGGGGTATTTTTTCTTTGTAAACCAAGGATGGTAGTGGGGTTCAATGACCTCCAAATCTGCGTGACGCACGCTTGCATAATTAGACCAATTATAGAATGATAGTCAGGATTTTTTTCCCCACGCGTTCATAAAGTATAAATTCAGACGAAGTTTTACTTTAAACACTACTGCTCAGCACTGCAAAGCATCTACACGTCCACCTAACTAGCTACACAACCAGCTACCCTGCTACGGACCGAGCTCACTCCAACTTAGACATTCACATCATCCAGCACTAAGGTAAGGTTAATATTATTTATTTATTTTTTTATTTATAATTTTATTTTTGCTTTTAAGGGAGTTAACGCCATTAATAAAGATATACCATTTAATTAAATCTTATTGTACACCCGACCCACCCACTAGTCCACTAATAAAAAAAAATAAGCTTAGACCCTTTAATTAAGTCTTATTTATTTTTTAAATAAGTAGTCAAATATATTCGCTTTTATTTTTATTGTACAGCCAACCCAATTACTGAACAAGGCATTGAGCTAGCCACCCAGCCGACCCAAACACATCCAGCTGCCCAGTCACATACAACTACCCTGCTACGGACCGATCTCACACCTAGTTAGACATTAAAAGGTAAGGTAAATATTTTAATGGATTTAACCCCGCTAATAAAAATACGATTTTACCCTTTAATTATCTTATTTATGTTTTAAATAAGTTTCAAATGTATTTACTTTAATTTTTATCGACCCACCCACTAGACCACTAATAAAAAAGACGCTTATACTGCCTTATACCCTTTAATTAAAGCTTATTTATTTTTTAAATAAATAATCAAATGTATTCGTCTTAATTTTTTTTTTGTACAGCAGACCCATCCAGCCGACCCAACCACATCCAGCTACCCAGCTATGGCCCGATACACATGTGACATATGTGAACGTACATTCAGCCGTAAAAAAAATTTGACACAACATTGCAAGACTGTACACGGCCGAGAAAGGCATCGATGTATAGAATGCTGGCAAGAATTTACAAGAAAATTTAATTTAACGAGACACTATAGGATAGTGCACACCAACCTACTTACACCAACCGATGCCCCATCAGCATCCGACAGACAAACCGAACAACCGACATTAACATCTGACAGACTAACTGAACAACCTACATTAGCAAACGACAGACAAACAGACAACCTACCTATACAATTAAAGAGACAAAGGACCTATGACGACACAACAAACAAACGCCTAAAGACATCTCACAACGACAGTAACGTTAATTTAAACACCGACGCTATACCTGTAGATGACCTAAGGGGAGCTGTGGTAGACCTACATTTAGAGGACGTGAACGACTTAGACTTACCGTTAGACGAAATTGACACCCTTTATAACCTAAACAGCGAATTACAAAACATATACATTGACAATTGGCACTCCATACAGACACACGCAACTACAGGCAAACATTTATCCAGATTCAATTTTTTTCACAACCCACTACACACTATTCCAATAGATTGGGATACAAAACTTGTAGATACCATATTTAACACACAAACTAAGCGGTTCAAAATAAATTATAGTCACCATACCATTTTAAAACATAAAGAAACAGGAGAATATAGGTTTTTTCACTCAAGTAACAACAATGCATGCGTCTTAGAGCTTCCTAAATTAATTAACAATAGAGTAGATTTTAAAGATTTTTTAGAACACTTAAACACATCAGACATTCTAAATTACGCACAACACAATAGACCCAATACGAAATACGCCGTTGAGATAATTCCAGCCACCACATTCTATCTATATCACCTCAATGAATTTCCCATAGGATGACCTCTCACAAACATCCCGATTTTATTAATCCTTAAACCACAACACACTAGACAAATAGTCATTTATACTAGTCCTCACGATAAAGGAACCGGGTGATGTAACAAATACAGGTTTCAGGGCATTCAACACAGGGATTTATACATACACGCAATACAGAAACGCACTTTCTTACATTTATATTAAAAGACAAGTACAGTCAGACAATGTGACAACATCTCCCCTAAACATATAATGTTTTGACATTTATAAATTTAACCATGACTTTAACGACACCTTATACTAATGTAGATATATAAATAACACATTTTTATGACTGTATGTTAATGGGGTTGTTTTTAATAAATAAAATTTAAAATATATTTTAAATCGCCTTTTGTGATTAATTGTGTTTGTTAATTGTGCATGAAGTATAACTTGTATTGAGTATAGATGTATAGTGTTTAATATTTAATGCATGGAACACATGGAAAAAAAAACCAACAGATTTACATCACCGCAACATCCGACATAAGGGTTGGGATGGGTACGGGGAGGGCGGAGGAGAAGAAAAAAAAACACCATAAAATGTATAACGCTACAAATGTTTGGCTTTATTCAACGACTTAAGAGTAGAAATGTGCTATAATTTTATGTATGTCTTCATTGTAACAGTCACCATAACAAATGATTAAACTTTATGATTTTTTTTGTGTGCGAGAAATGCTACCAGTGTGATTGCACCAAGTCCTACCACAGACCATTTAATTAATGTTTTAAAAGATGCCCAATCTCTCTGACTTTCAGTGCGGCGTGAATAAAACTCAACCAGACCTTGCTGTAGAAGATAAAAATAAGAGAGACTCAATTTCTTAATTTCTCTATCTTGAAGATGTGTAATCAGTATACTTTAAAGTCACGGGGAGAGGGGTGATAAAAGATGATAGAGATAAAATATAGCTGTAGCATACATAACAATTATCCTAAACGCAATATGCATTCTAATGAAAACACAGCACAGAAATTTGAATTAATCAATATTCTGTTGTTCAAATGTATCAGGTAAAACAAGTCAATATACCGATTTAGATTCTTCTTAACAGGTGATATAAATTTGATATTATGATGTATGCAAATAGAAACTATTCTTACCCATTTATCATTAGACGTCAACCATTCTTGTAAGTTAGTGTCGATATATGAGGTAACCCATTCAACAACATTATCCGCCAAATGGCTTTTATTATGTACGAAACAATATACCACAAAGCATCCAGCGAAGCCTAAAAGCGCTACAATCCTGCCCCAGTTAACACCATCAGAGAAGGTTTCATCAACTATTATTTTAAAAGTATCATAAGCGTTGTTATCAGTAATATTAAGCTGTTCAATCAAATCATTGAATCTATTTCGAAAGCGTTCCTCAAATTCATCACCAAGATTACGCATTGCCGCTTGGACAACATTTGGAGTAACACTACTTTGTCGCCCATCATTTTCCCACTGAAAACCTTCCTTCGCTACTCGATGTTTGATATAATCCATTACTATCGAACGAGTATTATAAGATGCCATGTTTTCAGACAATTCACTCGAACTTAACACATCTGTTTTTAAAAAACCATCTCAAACTTTAAATGAGATTCATTTATATTACACAAAAAAACAAAAATACCTAATTCAGCAAACAAAAAAAAAGTGAAGACCTTTTGTTATTCGTAGCAACTAAATCGCCAACCAATCTTACGGCCACCTGCATAATCGATCAAATTATAGAAAGAACGTGGTTTGCATCGCAAATTTAAAAACATGGCGATGTTTACCTATGCTTACAGACCTCAACCAAAAAAGGCAATGAAACTATAAGAAGGAGGAATATATATCTTAGTCATGCAGCAGATTACCTGCCCATGTTCGCTTTAGTATTACAGTTTTCATTTAATTTCTTTTTGACTTGAACTTCTTTAATTTAAGAAGGTTTACTTATACATAATACATTACGTCTAATTACAATTTTTTATTTTTACCACTCAATGTAGTTTGTTTTTTCTATATCTTGCATTGTCATCTTAATTTTTGATCACCTTAGTAAAAATTTGCTTAAGATTATAAACTTCAAGTTTTAAAAAACATCAACGTTATAGTACGTCGTGTCAAATGACACACCGTTTAAAATGTCTACATTTAAAGTTCACCAACATAATGACGTAAAAACTAAATATGATATGACGTTAGCATACATATCATTCAATCTAATCACTCTAAAGTACAAATCAATAATTTTTATTGATTAAGGGGCTGGGTGAGTTATTTTTATCACTATTCGCCCTTCCCCTTCCCTTTGTCCGCAACCCCTTTCCACTTCTCCCATTCCTAACCTCAATACCAACCGTTAGATACACAGACCGTACCACTACCCATTCTAGTCCATTTAAGAGACAAAGGATGTATGACAATCTTACAGACAAATATTTATTTAACTAATATCACAACTCCTAGACACTACTCCAACAGACTGGGATATTTAACTTATAGACACCACTCCTCGTTGAATATCTCTTGCAGCCTAGCCACCTATGTCCGCCGCCCTCGCCCCATCCCTAAACACCCGCTAGATAAACAGACCGTACCTCTACCCACACTATTACTTGGACAGACAAAGGAAAAAGTAACAGACAAACTTGTATCTGTATTCAACTAATGTTACAAGTGACATCGTTCCCATCCAACTCCGAAACATTCGTGGCCCAATTTCGAAACCAGCCTTGTTGAAAACTCCCCTGACCCTAGTTTAACTTTGCCTCACCGATTCCAAAACAGTCCTGTACCAAACATACATGTACCAACTTTAAAACCTGTCTTGTTGAAAACAAAGACCGTCCCACTCTAGTGTAAACTCTAACACAACCAATTCCGAAACATCGATGGTCCCAGTTTGAAACCTGTCTTGGTGAAAACGAAATCCATCCCACGGTAGTATAAGCTCTTCCCCGATCACTTCCAAAACATCCATGTAACAAGTTTGAAACACGCCTCTGTGAAACCCAAACTCCCCCGACGATAGTTTAAACTCTACCCCCATCAATTCCAAATCATACCTGTAACAACTTTGAAACCTACCTAGGTGTTAACAAAACACCTCCGACCTTTGTATAAACTCTGCCCCTCATCTATTCAAAATCATACCTGTAACAACTTTGAAACCTACCTAGGTGTTAACAAAACACCTCCGAACTTTGTATAAACTCTGCCCCTCATCTATTCCTAAACATACATGTAACAACTTTGAAACCTACCTCGGTGAAAACTTCACCGACCCTAGTATGAACTCGACTGACAACAATTCCTAAACATCCATGTCCCAACTTTGTAACCTCCCTCGGTGAAAACTTCACCGACCCTATTACGGACTCTACACCTACCGATTCCAAAACATGAATGTTCCGAGTTCAAAACCAACCTTAACCGACACTAGTATGAACTCGGTTACCAACAATTCCTAAACATGCATGTACCAACTTCGAAACCACCCTCGGTGTAACCAAAACACCTCCGTCCCTAGTATAAACTCTACCTCATCCAATTCCAAAATATGGATGTCACAACATTGAAACACACTTCAGAGAAATACAAACTCCCACGACTCTCGTATAAACTCTCTACCTATCAATTCTAAAACATGGATGTACCAACTTTGCAACCTGCCTAGGTGAAAACTCCCCCGACCCTACTATAGACTCGAACCCTAACAATTCCAAAACATGCATGGTCTAGCTTCGAACCCTGCCTCGGTGAAAACGTCACCGACTCGTGTATAAAATCTGTCCCAACCAACCCCAAACCTTCCCTGGGCACCCGAATAAAAATAACTCACCAAGCCCCTTAATCAATAAAAATTATTGATTTGTACTTTAGAGTGATTAGATTGAATGATATGTATGCTAACGTCATATCATATTTAGTTTTTACGTCATTATGTTGGTGAACTTTAAATGTAGACATTTTAAACGGTGTGTCATTTGACACGACGTACTATAACGTTGATGTTTTTTAAAACTTGAAGTTTATAATCTTAAGCAAATTTTTACTAAGGTGATCAAAAATTAAGATGACAATGCAAGATATAGAAAAAACAAACTACATTGAGTGGTAAAAATAAAAAATTGTAATTAGACGTAATGTATTATGTATAAGTAAACCTTCTTAAATTAAAGAAGTTCAAGTCAAAAAGAAATTAAATGAAAACTGTAATACTAAAGCGAACATGGGCAGGTAATCTGCTGCATGACTAAGATATATATTCCTCCTTCTTATAGTTTCATTGCCTTTTTTGGTTGAGGTCTGTAAGCATAGGTAAACATCGCCATGTTTTTAAATTTGCGATGCAAACCACGTTCTTTCTATAATTTGATCGATTATGCAGGTGGCCGTAAGATTGGTTGGCGATTTAGTTGCTACGAATAACAAAAGGTCTTCACTTTTTTTTTTGTTTGCTGAATTAGGTATTTTTGTTTTTTTGTGTAATATAAATGAATCTCATTTAAAGTTTGAGATGGTTTTTTAAAAACAGATGTGTTAAGTTCGAGTGAATTGTCTGAAAACATGGCATCTTATAATACTCGTTCGATAGTAATGGATTATATCAAACATCGAGTAGCGAAGGAAGGTTTTCAGTGGGAAAATGATGGGCGACAAAGTAGTGTTACTCCAAATGTTGTCCAAGCGGCAATGCGTAATCTTGGTGATGAATTTGAGGAACGCTTTCGAAATAGATTCAATGATTTGATTGAACAGCTTAATATTACTGATAACAACGCTTATGATACTTTTAAAATAATAGTTGATGAAACCTTCTCTGATGGTGTTAACTGGGGCAGGATTGTAGCGCTTTTAGGCTTCGCTGGATGCTTTGTGGTATATTGTTTCGTACATAATAAAAGCCATTTGGCGGATAATGTTGTTGAATGGGTTACCTCATATATCGACACTAACTTACAAGAATGGTTGACGTCTAATGATAAATGGGTAAGAATAGTTTCTATTTGCATACATCATAATATCAAATTTATATCACCTGTTAAGAAGAATCTAAATCGGTATATTGACTTGTTTTACCTGATACATTTGAACAACAGAATATTGATTAATTCAAATTTCTGTGCTGTGTTTTCATTAGAATGCATATTGCGTTTAGGATAATTGTTATGTATGCTACAGCTATATTTTATCTCTATCATCTTTTATCACCCCTCTCCCCGTGACTTTAAAGTATACTGATTACACATCTTCAAGATAGAGAAATTAAGAAATTGAGTCTCTCTTATTTTTATCTTCTACAGCAAGGTCTGGTTGAGTTTTATTCACGCCGCACTGAAAGTCAGAGAGATTGGGCATCTTTTAAAACATTAATTAAATGGTCTGTGGTAGGACTTGGTGCAATCACACTGGTAGCATTTCTCGCACACAAAAAAAATCATAAAGTTTAATCATTTGTTATGGTGACTGTTACAATGAAGACATACATAAAATTATAGCACATTTCTACTCTTAAGTCGTTGAATAAAGCCAAACATTTGTAGCGTTATACATTTTATGGTGTTTTTTTTTCTTCTCCTCCGCCCTCCCCGTACCCATCCCAACCCTTATGTCGGATGTTGCGGTGATGTAAATCTGTTGGTTTTTTTTCCATGTGTTCCATGCATTAAATATTAAACACTATACATCTATACTCAATACAAGTTATACTTCATGCACAATTAACAAACACAATTAATCACAAAAGGCGATTTAAAATATATTTTAAATTTTATTTATTAAAAACAACCCCATTAACATACAGTCATAAAAATGTGTTATTTATATATCTACATTAGTATAAGGTGTCGTTAAAGTCATGGTTAAATTTATAAATGTCAAAACATTATATGTTTAGGGGAGATGTTGTCACATTGTCTGACTGTACTTGTCTTTTAATATAAATGTAAGAAAGTGCGTTTCTGTATTGCGTGTATGTATAAATCCCTGTGTTGAATGCCCTGAAACCTGTATTTGTTACATCACCCGGTTCCTTTATCGTGAGGACTAGTATAAATGACTATTTGTCTAGTGTGTTGTGGTTTAAGGATTAATAAAATCGGGATGTTTGTGAGAGGTCATCCTATGGGAAATTCATTGAGGTGATATAGATAGAATGTGGTGGCTGGAATTATCTCAACGGCGTATTTCGTATTGGGTCTATTGTGTTGTGCGTAATTTAGAATGTCTGATGTGTTTAAGTGTTCTAAAAAATCTTTAAAATCTACTCTATTGTTAATTAATTTAGGAAGCTCTAAGACGCATGCATTGTTGTTACTTGAGTGAAAAAACCTATATTCTCCTGTTTCTTTATGTTTTAAAATGGTATGGTGACTATAATTTATTTTGAACCGCTTAGTTTGTGTGTTAAATATGGTATCTACAAGTTTTGTATCCCAATCTATTGGAATAGTGTGTAGTGGGTTGTGAAAAAAATTGAATCTGGATAAATGTTTGCCTGTAGTTGCGTGTGTCTGTATGGAGTGCCAATTGTCAATGTATATGTTTTGTAATTCGCTGTTTAGGTTATAAAGGGTGTCAATTTCGTCTAACGGTAAGTCTAAGTCGATCATTTCCTCTAAATGTAGGTCTACCACAGCTCCCCTTAGGTCATCTACAGGTATAGCGTCGGTGTTTAAATTAACGTTACTGTCGTTGTGAGATGTCTTTAGGCGTTTGTTTGTTGTGTCGTCATAGGTCCTTTGTCTCTTTAATTGTATAGGTAGGTTGTCTGTTTGTCTGTCGTTTGCTAATGTAGGTTGTTCAGTTAGTCTGTCAGATGTTAATGTCGGTTGTTCGGTTTGTCTGTCGGATGCTGATGGGGCATCGGTTGGTGTAAGTAGGTTGGTGTGCACTATCCTATAGTGTCTCGTTAAATTAAATTTTCTTGTAAATTCTTGCCAGCATTCTATACATCGATGCCTTTCTCGGCCGTGTACAGTCTTGCAATGTTGTGTCAAATTTTTTTTTTACGGCTGAATGTACGTTCACATATGTCACATGTGTATCGGGCCATAGCTGGGTAGCTGGATGTGGTTGGGTCGGCTGGATGGGTCTGCTGTACAAAAAAAAAAAATTAAGACGAATACATTTGATTATTTATTTAAAAAATAAATAAGCTTTAATTAAAGGGTATAAGGCAGTATAAGCGTCTTTTTTATTAGTGGTCTAGTGGGTGGGTCGATAAAAATTAAAGTAAATACATTTGAAACTTATTTAAAACATAAATAAGATAATTAAAGGGTAAAATCGTATTTTTATTAGCGGGGTTAAATCCATTAAAATATTTACCTTACCTTTTAATGTCTAACTAGGTGTGAGATCGGTCCGTAGCAGGGTAGTTGTATGTGACTGGGCAGCTGGATGTGTTTGGGTCGGCTGGGTGGCTAGCTCAATGCCTTGTTCAGTAATTGGGTTGGCTGTACAATAAAAATAAAAGCGAATATATTTGACTACTTATTTAAAAAATAAATAAGACTTAATTAAAGGGTCTAAGCTTATTTTTTTTTTATTAGTGGACTAGTGGGTGGGTCGGGTGTACAATAAGATTTAATTAAATGGTATATCTTTATTAATGGCGTTAACTCCCTTAAAAGCAAAAATAAAATTATAAATAAAAAAATAAATAAATAATATTAACCTTACCTTAGTGCTGGATGATGTGAATGTCTAAGTTGGAGTGAGCTCGGTCCGTAGCAGGGTAGCTGGTTGTGTAGCTAGTTAGGTGGACGTGTAGATGCTTTGCAGTGCTGAGCAGTAGTGTTTAAAGTAAAACTTCGTCTGAATTTATACTTTATGAACGCGTGGGGAAAAAAATCCTGACTATCATTCTATAATTGGTCTAATTATGCAAGCGTGCGTCACGCAGATTTGGAGGTCATTGAACCCCACTACCATCCTTGGTTTACAAAGAAAAAATACCCCGTCACCTGCTTGATACATAAAGTCAAAAAGCTAATTTCTTTCAATTCACGGCTCGCTTCGCGGAAAAGATGCATCACTAATTATCTAGCCGTCCATGAGCGTTGGGGTATAGCTATTGTTCTATACTCACACGCCACGATTGCGCACAATAGTTTTGTCCTCATGGAATACAAAAGGGTGGAGTTTTAGGGCCATTGTGTTCCTTAAAAATCAATAAAGTGAATGACGTGAGTGTGTTTTGAATATATTTTATCGGATTACCACCGTGTCAACTCACCATTTTGTCATTACTTTAAAAGTCGTTACATAATTTTTAAAGGGAGAGCATTTGATATACAAGGATGTCTTTATTAAATAATTCTATTTGTTCTGTTGACTGTTGTATAACTATTAAAAAATAAAACAAAAAATAGAAATAAAAATATAATAAAAAAAGATAAAAATACTGATGATGAAATATTCTTAAAAAAAAAAAAAAGTTTACTCTTTAGACCAAATGATATATGAAGTGGTAGTGTGGTCAGCATTATACGCAGCCGCCTTTACTTTTCCTAACGTGAATTGGGACTCATCAGAGCTGTGTGAACTCAGGGCTACTATCTTGAAACAGGATTTGAACTCTAGACTTTCGGATTAGTGGTCTAACTGTACCATCACTTTATAAAAGATAATCCTGAAATGGGCAAGGAACTAACCTAACACGACCTTACAGCAATAGCGCAGACTATGGTCTAATTATTCTAAAGACGCTAATTATTCAATGTCTTCATTAATGATTGATCAAGTCAATATTATGTTTCATCAAGAAGAAAGAACACGCCGACCACAAAAAAATAAATAAATAATAATAATCTTTTTTCAAACAGCTTTTATCAAATCAAAATATAACAACTCTACGAAGCAGACAAGCCAAGAGAAGACAACCACAACACATAAAGCACTCACACTAAACTTAATTAACACGACTCGGACTAGACAAAGAACACAGGACAAAAAAAACCAGACTGGTAGTAACGTTTATATATAGATCAACTGGATGAGAAATAAGGAATATAGTCAAGCCTTGCTAAATAAAATAATTATTTTTAAAAATTTTCTTTTAAAGATAATTGATTAATATACTCTTTGATGTCTAGCCCTGGTCACTATTTTAGAAAGAAATCGTCACTAGGAATACTTAAAAAGTCGTGATTACACCATAGCCTCAACTATGTACATAAACGTACAATAAACCAACAACCTAGCACTTAAATATAATACTTCTAATATACTAAATATTAAAAAACCACCAATCAAACACCCACAACAAATAAAGCAATCACACTTAACATAATTAACACGACTAGACAAAAAACAGAGGACAAAAACAGATTGATAGTAAATAGTAACGGCTATTTATAGATCAACTGTATGAGAAATATGGCCTATTGTAAAGCAAGCCTAGCTGAATAAATTATTTTTAATGACTATTTAAACATATCTTTCAAAAAAAAAAATCGATACTCTATTGTTTGTCGTCGCGGCCGTAAAGGAGCGTCACGGAAGACAATAGGAGGAGGGGAACACCTGCTCCAGCTGGAGTATTTTACTATATAACATGTCTGCTCTGGCTGCTCAATATTTTACTATATAAACATGTCTGCACAAAATCGACTCAAAAGGGACCTACTATACTACTTGTGTGTAATAAGTACAAAATTACTAGAAAAAGTCAAAGAAATAATTACTAATAATATAGTAGTAATTTAGAAAACATTTTTATTTTAATTTGGATTAGTAGAGTCAGGGTGTTGTGGTGAATGGGGATGTTATATTATTTAATACAAATACGCTATTCACCATAGATCACTATTGTGTATTTTTATCATCGAGAACAATTGTTCTGACTTTTATTGTTTTAATCTCCCTGACCATTCCGGTAGACTTCAAGGAGAGGTTGAGGGCACTTTTTGAAAATATATGAATTGATAAAATAATTCTAAACGGCTTTTCAACGGCTTATATTCGATACAAAAATATAAAAATGAGCGTAATAGATGTTCCACAAACGGCTTCAATTTTTACAAATGTAACTATAATTTGATCGCTTGCCATATTTTTAAACAGAATTTTTTTGAAAAATTTAGTATGATTACACAGACTTTTCCTACCTATTGTATAGCGATCAAGTTAAAAAATAAAAATACGCGAAGTCCATGGAAAAAGATGAATGGCACAAACTGACAATCTAAGGTTGTTAATGGAATTCAAAAGCGAACAAAAATGAATTAGAAAACTTAATGTTAACTAACTTATTAATACGTATTTATTTCACTCACAGTCTCAAATATGCTTGAATTTTCTTGTTTGAGTTCAAAATTGATTATCCGCGGCCAGAGGTTGGTGGCCCGCCCAGTGACGTCAACGGTGCCGTCGATTGTAATGACCTCCTCGGCCACTGTCACGATGTACATGTTGATGACGTCACAGCTGATATCTGGGTGAGACAAAATGGCGACTCAAACACGTGGATAGTGTTGTTAATTTTAAATGATAATATTAATTTGACATTAATTTAGACAATATAATGAGAGTGTTGTCAAGTTTTTTATTTCCAAATGAAAATAGAATTTATGAACTTGATACAAGTAGAACTATACGATTTGACGACTAATGCTGATACTTCATTAATATACATAAGAATACCTACACATTTAAATATCTCTGGCTCTCTCGCTTGCTCTTCACCTCTTTCGCTATCTCTCGCTCTCTCTCGCTCACGTTTACTCTCTAATGTGGAGGTGTGGATTCAGGGACGTCGGGCAGTCACGAGTCAACGAGATTCAACTCGAGACCTTCAGGCTTGCAGCCGAGCTCTCTCACTCTCGACCACACCGCCCATACAGAGTTTCTTCCTTTCATCTCTTCGGCTTCAGCCCCCCGAAGAATGTCTACCCCCCCCCCCGAACGAAATGGAATTTATATTGAAAATATATACTTTTAGCAGTGTCCGCCCCCACCCACGGAAATTGTAGTCCGCCCCCCACACCGAAAACTCAAGTGCCCCCCACCCACACGGAGACAAAAGTCTAGAAGAAACACTGCGCTCATATAAAATATACTATCGGTATTATTCAAGGAATATATTTATGTAACTCTAGACATGTTTCTGTTCCTTTGTTTTCCAGTTCCCTACTTCTTTCTCTTATTTTAGTCAACGAAAGCACGTGAATGTACCTTTTATGGGAGGATTGACAATGACGTCACTGACTTTGTTCCTCCCGAGGGAGTCGGTCCAGGCGAGACGGACCTGGGCCTTGGAGCCGGTGGGCGTGGCCTGCTGCTGGTAGACGACGGTGTAGACGTTGTCCACAAGGCTCTCACAGTAGCAGGGTTGGGTGGAGGGGGCGGGGCATCCGTCTGAGAGGACATTGACCTGACACAGCTGTTTGATGATGAGAAATGTTTTTTTTTATAGTCGGCATCAGTAAATCTTCAAGATTTGTTCTCAAGGGCAGAGTTTCTTCCAGGCATCTCTTCGGGGGGGCGAAGCCCCCCCCCCCCCCCCCCCGAAATTTTTTTACCGCCCCCCCCCCGAACGAAATGAAATTTATATAAATTATATAGAAAATATATACTTTTAACAGTGTCCGCCCCCCCCCCCCCCGAAGAAAGTTTACCGCCCCCCGAAGATTTCAAGTGCCCCACCGTAGAAAAAACTCTGGAAGAAACACTGCTCAAGGGGGGGGGGAGGGGTTTGTAATTTTAGTTTCGGGGGGGGGGGGGAATGAGCGGAGTAAAATGTCCGGGAAAAGGGGCACTTGAAATTTGAGTGGGGGAAGCAGAATAAAATTTCCGGAGGTGGTGGTAGATGGGGTTGGGCGAACACCTGTACAAGTAAATATTTTCTATTTATATTCTATTTCCTTGGAGTGGGGGGGGGGGGGGGGGGGGGTAGCGGTAGATGAGGAGGTGCCCGGAAGAAACTCTGGTCGGCATATTACGAGATATGGAACGGCGTGCCCCATTGTTTCTTCCAGAAATCTATTGTCTTGTCTTGGGTAAAGTAAAGGCGGCTGGGAAAAATGCTGACCACATCTTCCCTTCATATGCCGAGGTCAAGAAACATCTGGCCAATGGATCGCTAGGTCTAAATGAATTCTTTACTAAAATTCATATTAAAGAACGCTTTTATTGAGAGGTATTGCGAAAGATCCATCCCAAGGTTTAGCTTGTCTTGCATGATCGTGTGTAAAAAAAAAAACACCCGGTCGATTGGTAGAGCGTTCGACTGTTAACTAGAAAGTTTATAGTTCGGATCCTGGCTTGAATCTGATGGACTTCACTGAGTCGATTCCATTCTAATGGGTACCTGACTTACGTTAGGGAAAGTAGATTCGGCTGTACAGATGAACTCTATTTCCCTGCCCTAAGGATCGTAAGGTTTGAATGGGTACCTAACTCTGTATCTCAAAAACTTAGGCCTACGATTAAAGTTTTAATTTACAATAAATATCATTTTCGAAATATTAATTAATTGACACGACATATTTGCAATTTTGCTTTAATTCTCAACATTTGACTTAATATTTGTTTATTTTATTTTGAAAACATCTTTAGCTATTACTTGAAATTCAACTAAGTATTTAACTTCAAGCCTAACGTAATTAAAATTAATTATGCAGCATATAGGCCGTTGACTCCGATTTCAGTTTTATTTTAGGATTTGTTTTCATAAGTCTTTGTCCTACCAAGAACAAACTACAAACTATAAGCTGCAGATGTTGGTTTTAGAGTTGTCTCCCCTAAAAGAGTAATTGCTCCCCCCCCCCAGCTATCGAGCCTCATATTTTGTAAAAGAAAGATAACATCCCTCAACAAATAACTTACTGTTTGATAGACATCCGAGTCGTAGTACTTCATTTTGAACTGAAGCGTCTGCGACGTGGCGTCTACGGTGTAGTCAGTGGCGTCGAGGGTCCCCCTGTATAGCAGGGAGTCAGCCCCTGTGATCAGGCATTGCTGGTTGGTTGCCTGCGACAGGTAAGTCAGTTCCAGAATCTGGCATTTGTCTGGTTATTAGAATAATGGCATTGTTTGGTTACAATTTCACAGGTAATGAAAAAAGGTGTGTAATTCGATACGTTCAAGAATAGCATATAATTCTGTGTTTTTAGTTCAAATATGAAAGCTTGTTACTATAAACGTTGTTTACGAATTTAAAAAAAAATGAAAATACTTAGTTATATTAGGATTTATTTGTACGGTCTAAAAGACTTGCTAAACATTTGAAAGCATCTAATGGTGTGTATAGCGCAGTAAATATTTACTTTATTTAGAAATCTACTTAAAATTTAATTTCACATCAAAAGTATGCACAATCTTTTGACATTTTCGAAGTCATCAAGTTTTGACTTAACGTGTCAAGTTCGAAACAAATGGGATTTGTAGGAGTGGTCAAAATTTAACTCGACATGTTCGATTCATGACTAAAAAGACAAAAGACAGAATGTCAAAACAAAATCTTTTAAACAAAATCTTTTAAAAACAGTTTCTTATAAATAATTTTTTAAATTTTGTTAACACAATAAGTCATGCAACAAACCTCGGATAAGGGGCAACTGTTTACTGGAGGTGAAAAAAGGTGTAGGTGAGTTGTCCCTCCATGTGAGGCGTACATCAGCCCTAGAAAAGGGCGTGGTCGCCGTTCCGTTGTAGACAAAGGTGTAGACGTTGTCCTGGAAGGATTGGCAGTAACAGAGCGAGGTTTGCTGGTCGGCGCATGCGCCACGTTTCATGTCCACTCGACAGTCCTGTGGGATGAGGATTTTAGTGGTTTTCAATGTGGTAAAATGTTACGTTTTTAAAATTTGATGGTTTTCAATGTGGAACTAGTAAAATGTTACGTTTTTAAAAATTTGATGGTTTTCAATGTGGAACTAGTAAAATGTTACGTTTTTAAAAATTTGATGGTTTTCAATTTGGAACTAGTAAAATGTTACGTTTTTAAAAATTTGATGGTTTTCAATGTGGAACTAGTAAAATGTTACGTTTTTAAAATTTGATGGTTTTCAATGTGGAACTAGTAAAATGTTACGTTTTTAAAATTTGATGGTTTTCAATGTGGAACTAGTAAAATGTTACGTTTTTAAAATTTGATGGTTTTCAATGTGGAACTAGTAAAATGTTACGTTTGCAAATGTAGAACTAGTAAAATGTTGTGTTTTTAAAATTTGATGGTTTTCAATGTGGAACTAGTAATTTTTTACGTTTTTAAAATTTGATGGTTTTCAATGTGGAACTAGTAATCTTTTAAATTTTAAAAAATTGATTGATTTCATTGTGGAACTAGTAAAATGTTACGTTTTAAAAATTGATGGTTCTCTATGTGGAACTAGTAAAATGTTACGTTTTTAAAAATTTGATGGTTTTCAATGTGGAACTAGTAAAATGTTACGTTTTTAAAAATTTGATGATTTTCAATGTGGAACTAGTAATCTTTTACGTTTTAAAAAATTGATGGTTTTCAATGTGGAACTAGTAAAATGTTACGTTTTTAAAAATTTGATGGTTTTCAATGTGGAACTAGTAAAATGTTACGTTTTAAAAATTTGATGTTTTTCAAATGTGGAACTAGTAAAATGTTACGTTTTTGTAAAAATTGATGGTTTTCAATGTGGAACTAGTAAAATGTTACGTTTTTAAAAAAATGATGGTTCTCAAAGTGGAACTAGTAAAATGTTACGTTTTTAAAAATTGAGGGTTCTCAATGTGGAACTAGTAAAATGTTACGTTTTAAAAAAATGATGTTTTTCAATGTGGAACTGGTAAAATGTTTCGATTTTAAAATTTCATGGTTTTTAATGTGGAACAAGTAATCTTTTACGTTTTTAAAAAATGATGGTTTTCAAATGTTGAAGTAGTAAAATGTTACGTTTTTAAAATTTGATGGTTTTCATTGTGGAATTAGTAAAATGTTATGTTTTAAAAAATGGATGGTTTTCATTGTGGAATTAGTAAAATGTTATGTTTTAAAAAATGGATGGTTTTCATTGTGGAATTAGTAAAATGTTATGTTTTAAAAAATGGATGGTTTTCAATGTGGAACTAGTAATCTTTTACGTTTTAAAAAAATGATGGTTTTCATTGTGGAACTAGTAATTTTTGACGTTTTTTAAATTTGATGGTTTTCAATGTGGAACTAGTAAAATATTGCGTTTTTAAAATTTGATGGTTTTTAATGTGGAACTAGAAATCTTTTATATTTTTAAAAGTTGAGGGTTTTTAAAAGTGGAACTGATAAAATGTTACGTTTTTTAAATTTGATGGTTTTCAATGTGGAACTAGTAAAATGTTACGTTTTTATAAATTGATGGTTTTCAATATGGAACTAGTAAAATATTACGTTTTTAAAATTTGATGGTTTTCACTGTGGAACTAGAAATCTTTTATGTTTTTAAAAGTTGAGGGTTTTTAAAAGTGGAACTAATAAAATGTTACGTTTTTAAAATTTGATGGTTTAAAATGTGGAACTAGTAAAATAATACATTTTAAAAAAATGATGGTTTTCAAACGTTGAACTAGTAAAAACGTTAAATAAACGCAACAACCATCTTACACTTTTTTAAAATAATAAAAAGTAGAATTTTACATTAAGGGTGAGCATTGGCCCAACCAAAAATAGTCAAAATTATTCGAAAGGCTCATTAAATATTTTTGAAAAATCACGTTCGATGGTTATAAAAATGTGACTGATTTTTGTTGGAATTTACTACAGATTGGATTTAGGCAATTTGATGTTTATATTATTTTGGTTGTTTACATTTTATCACATAAAATGTAAAATAAATGGCAGAAATAATGTTATTTAATAATTGTATCGAGTGCTTTTGCAGAAAAAAATGGATCACAAAGTTTCTTTTTGTCTTTTGAAAGTGAAAAAATCTCGTTATAACTTAGTCTTTATAAAAATAAATAGAATTGATGTAACCTTAAACTTATTTTTTTTTCAAAGTCTCTGGATATGTAACGTTTATGACATTGATTATGAAAATATTTGATTAAATAATTAATTTCAGGGTTTAGTTTAAATATTTCTTTTCAAAATCTACAAAAAAAAAGATTTTATCCCTTTCAACAATGATGATAGAAAAATTCACGTTATCTCTTTGATATCTATTAAATAATAATGCAAGGTCTTTTTTTATACAGACATTGCTATACATCGACTTCATGCCTTCGCCACGGACACTTGCTGTTTATCTAAACACTGACTAAGATCATTGTTACAAATATTGAACTCACAGTTCTAAAGGCCCTGGCTCCTGCGTACTTGACCTCAAAGTCTACGTATGACGTAGCGCTGTTGGCGTTCGTGATATCCACCTGACCAAGAAAAGCAAAACTGTCTTTGTTGGCCAACAGGCATTCGTCGGAAACAGATTTCGGTTGCAGAGAAAGCTGTGGTGGAATCGTTTCTGGAAAAAAATTAATTCATTAATGTTTTATAATATACATTTAACCCTTAAATGCATGACTTTTTAATAATGATTGAAAAAAATATTTTTATATTGTTTTGGTGGGTATATGAAGAGTATAGTCAAGTAAAAAAATATTTTTAGTTTAAAGATGTTCTTTAATGAAAATCCGAAATGTTGCATGTCTGCAACATTATGTAGTAAGGTGATACTTTTTAAGACAGTTGTTCATCTTGTTACAACAAAGATATATGTTGCACTTGTGGCAAACTGTTTGAGCTTGATGTGAATTTGCACCTGTCATTGCACTATTCAACGAGACTTAGTGTCCACACAGGTCCAGGAGATCCAGGGTCCATTCTGGTCCTAGAGATCCAGGGTCCACACTTATCCAGGGTCCACACTGGTCCAGGAGATCCAGGGTCCACACTGGTCCAGGAGATCCAGGGTCCACACTGGTCTTGTAGATCCAGGGTCCAAACTGGTCCAGGGTATCTAGGGTCCACACTGGTCCAGGATATCTATGGCCCACACTAGTCCAGGATATCTAGGGTCCACACTGGTCCAGGATATCTAGGTCCACACTAGTCCAGGATATCTAGGGTCCACACTGGTCCAGGATATCTATGGCCCACACTAGTCCAGGATATCTAGGGTTTACACTGGTCCAGGATATCTAAGGTCCACACTGGTCCAGGATATCTAGGGTTTACACTGGTCCAGGATATCTAGGGTCCACACTGGTCCAGGATATCTAGAGTTTACACTGGTAAAGGATATCTAGGGTCCACACTGGTCCAGGATATCTAGGGTCCACACTGGTCCAGAATATCTAGGGTCCACAATGGTCCAGGATATCTAGGGTCCACACTTGTCCAGGATATCTAGGGTCCACACTTGTCCAGGATATCTAGGGTCCACACTGGTCCAGGATATCCAGGGTCCACACTGGTCCAGGAGATCCAGGAAGATACTCTGGATCACCAAGAGCATCTACTTCATATTATTCTTCACCTTGATTCACATTGATTTCTTAATGATTATTCTGAAACTAGAAGAAAAACAAGGTACTATATAATCACCAATGCTGATGTATAAAGTAAAAAAAAAAAAGTGCAAAAGTAGGTCAATTTGCATTACGTTGTAGCACTGCAACCAAAGTTTTGTGAAGATTTATAAATAAATTATGAATTGATTTTCAAAACAACACATACAATATGTAATACATACCTTAGGTTGTCAGAAACATATTTTTTGAAATTCCAAAACCAGTTTATTTGACTTTGATGAACTTTGAAACGCCAACCAAAAATGCTGATATAAAAAACCTTGTGATCATGCACAAATTTGAGATCGGCTTGGCGGTAAAACAAATCTAGGTCACTTAGACATGCGCAAGCTGTAGGTTAACATTGTAGCAGTCAAACAACGTGATGCACAGAATAAAACATGTTTAGGCTAATATTTTATGAGAAGGTAACTGGTATGTTGCAGATTTGTACCGGTATGCATTTAAGGGTTAAAAATGTTTTAATTATAGAATAGTAAATACACATCAAAAAGTAACAACAAAGCAAGATCACTTTATATGTGAGGGAAACTTTTTATCAATGATTTGTCAATCTTAATTTTTAGAACTCGAAGATATTCTAGTCTTAGATGTTTTTTATTAACTACTATATAGTTTTATAATATCGGTAAAACGTTAATAAAAACCGCAACAGAAACAAAATAAAATCTACACCTTTGATGTAAGGGAATGACTGCGGTAGACTGTAGATAGAGTTGTAGAACTTGTCGCTCCACGCCAGTCTGGCACTAGCGTAGGAATATTTGGACAGAGCCACGCCCTGGTACCTGATTGTGTAGACGCCATTTTGGAACGTGTCACATGTACAGCTGGCGCCACTGGTGGTGGGGCAGCCATCTTTGCCAATGTCAACACGACAGGCCTAGAGGAAACAGACAACAAATATTAAAGACACAGTGTAGCTCTGAAGTCGTACACGCATAATACGAGACACAGACACATCATTTTGATCTATCTCTTATTAAATTCTTCTCATTCGTTCTCAATCGTATTGTTGGACTGAATTTCCTCGACCACAATTAAGTATTACATGTAAACCTGTTCAGCGCCATATAGGCCATTCACTCCAATTAAAGCCTGCTTTTCTTTCAGGAGTTAATTTATTCATCTAATAAAGACATTGTTTGATTTTAGGGTTTTTTGTCCTAGATGGGTTGCTATCCCCAGTTCTTGAGCCTCATTTACTTTACACACCCAACCAAGCCGAACTCTACCCTATATAACGTTATTTCCAAAGACATACATATATAACGTAATATTTTACTTAACATTCTCCCTAAGATTTTTCTCCTAATAAATAGCCACAGTAAATATGTTCAAAGCAATATAACGTCTTTATATATGTGAAAAATTGTCGGTTTCTGAGCAATTTCGATTTGAGTGACAACTTTATCGAAACAAAAAACTCTAGACATAGTCAGGGAATGGTCGAGTGTGTGTGTGTGTGTATGTGTGTGTGTGTGTGAGGGGTTACGTTCCGCACAACTTAGCATCAATTTGGGGGCTTACATCACTTTTTAAAAAATTGCAAAAGATAATCGCCTAAACAACTGTAGAATAATAAAATAGTGGCGCGGGATGACGCCAAACCGAAAATAAAATACTTAAAAAAAACTTAAAAAAAAAACACGTTTTTCTTGTGGACTAAAAAGTAGAAAATAAATTTTCATACATTTGATGACAAAAAACGTGGGTACGTTCACCATCAAATTTCCCGACCCATCTGCCCGACCCACATTTTTTGTCATCAAATGTATGAAAATTTATTTTCTACTTTTTAGTCCACAAGAAAAACGTGGTTTTTTAAAAAGTTTTTTTTAAGTATTTTATTTTCTCCTTTTTAGTCCGTTGCTACACATGAAAAACGTGGTTTTTAAAAAGTTTTTTATATAGTTTATTTTCTACTTTATCTAATCACTTGATTAAGTATGACTTGACTAAGTGTTTTTAAATACACGGACTAAAAAAATCTTGAGCGACCGATACGCTTTAAACAGAGAAAGGGTGTAATTTACGTTGCAGGCGTGGAGATCTACTCACGAATCACGTGATCAAATCTCCCATAAACAAACAAATAAACGCGAAGCTGAGTTAAGGAAAAACGTGTTTATGTGTATTTTAGCATGCCCAGCGTACCAACCGTGTCACCGTTAACAATGTGTTATCGTGTCCGTTCTCCTTTTTAGTCCGTTGCTACACATAAAAAACGTGGTTTTTTAAAAAGTTTTTTTTTAAGTATTTTATTTTCTCCTTTTTAGTCCGTTGCTACACATGAAAAACGTGGTTTTTAAAAAAGTGTTTATAAATACACGGACTAAAAATCTTGAGCGACCAGGATTCGAACCTGGGTTGTCGCGGCCACAACGCGAAGTACTAACCACTATACGATCACGGCCAGCGCGCTCACATCGATTGGGGCCGAAGTAACTGTGTCAATAGGCCTCAAGTCTTGTCGGTATCTTTAGAAATCATGTCCTCAATTTTATGGTCCTTGGGGCGTAATTAAATTAAGCTAATTACGGTCACTAATTGCTAGTTTTTATGATTGCATCTGAAATTGTTAGGCGAAAGTAGCATGCATGCCAAATTTCAGGTCTCTAGAGCAATCAGAAGTGGGCTAATTTTCGATGTCAATTTTAACAACAAACATCCAAACAACCAAACAACCAAACAAACAAACGCGAAGCTGAGTTAAGAAAAACGTGTTAATAAAACCCTCGCTAACTGCATCGGTTGGCACCCGACCTACGTGACGCTACTGAATAAGCTTAAGGAAAATATTATTGTGATTTTTCTATCATGGGTAAATGTGTTATGTTACATTTTACTGGATTGTAAAACAATACAAGGTTAGCTAGCTACCTACAAAGTTCTCAAGCTATAAATAAATGTTCTAATTTTAACTCAACATAACAGTGTTGTATTGTTCGTTCCACAGTACAAAGACCTAATTAAAATAATTAAAATATCTCGTCAATATTATAGGCCTAATCTGTTAAGTTAATTTAATCCTTTAATCCCATAGACTTACAGCGTCATAGGTGCTCGCTCCACTCAGTTTGATTTCAAAATCGATCTTTCTCGGCCAAGTGACGCTGTCCTTATCTGATATATCGACGGTACCGCTCAGGTAAAATGTTCCAGCGACCACACTCACAGGCTGCAGGTAGAGGGCGTCACAGGTGTAATCTGCAGGTAGAACAATGTATTTGATTACACAATGGCGGTGGGTATTCTCTGCAGGTAGAGGGCGTCACAGGTGTAATCTGCAGGTAGAACAATGTATTGTGTTACACAATGGTGGTGGGTGTTCTCAGACCACACTCACAGGCTAAAAGTAAAGGGTGTCAGGTGTTATCTGCAGGCAGTTGGAAAAGAATATTTTATTACACAATGGCGGTGGGTATTCTCTAACATTCATAGGTCAGGTAGAACAATATATTTGGAGCAAAGCTAGCGAAGAGCTTCTGAGGTCTAAATAAATTTTTAAAATGGCTCCATTGTCCGATAGACTTTATTGAGAAGAGCTAGATGTTACCCATGTTTTATGGTACCCATGCACTACACTCAAGGAAGTTGAGAAGAGCCAGATGTATCCCATGCAGAGTTTCTTCCAGGCATCTCTTTGGGGAAGGGGGGGGGGGGCTTTCCGAAGAAATTCTACCCCCAACCCTGAACGAAATGGAATTTATATGGAAAATATATACTTTTAACTGTGTCGACTCCCCCGGAAATTTTAGTCTACCCCAACCCACCAAAAACTTCAAGCGCCCCCCCCCCCCCCAGAGAAAAAAAGTCTGGAATGCACACTGAAATCCCAAGAATTATCGTACCCGCACACCACAAAACTGATACACTTAAGGAAGAGGCAGCATCTATACAACATGACCTCAGCTGTATCGCAGATGTTTGATGAAAGGACGTTCCGGGTTAGGCACCATAGTGTTTTCATTACCGACACTACTTGGGTCTACACAGTAACTAAACAATTAATTATCAAATGAAACCCCTAAGTACAACAGTTACAGGGTGTGGTTTAACCAATACGAGTAGAAGTGTATACTTATTAAAATTATTATCCTGGTGTCTACCCCACCTGTACCCGTAGTTAGTTAGGTGACACTGTACACCTGGAGACCGTGATTTTTATCTGCTTCGTGGCATTGATCGGATCAAAGCCTTGGTCTGAAATTAATTGGGTGAAACCCGAGCCACGTGATACATAGTGTAAGGACGCTAAAGTAAAGGCACTATTTTCCCCCCTACTTAGAATGTACAGGTATATTTGGTGCAACTGCACTAGCCAATTTAAAATTAACATTGTTCTAGTGTTGCGGTACTTGTTTCTCAACATAGAAGCTAATTATCACAATTTGGCACAGTCTACAGAGAAGGATTACCTGGCTTCCTTATGAAGCCGACATGTTTGTGGGTAGATAAAATAGATATGTACTACGGTGTTTGTTAGAAAACCAGCCTGACCCAGGTGCACTAACTATAGTTGCCCAAAAATTGAGTTAACACCATTATTGTAATAACAGTATCATTTTATGTTCTTTCTTACTATAAATTGTGAAGCTATTAAATCTCTAGTTTGGAAATTTAAAAAAGTCAAGTTCTTTTTAAGCCTGACTATCCATGGGGTAATTGAAGTAGAGTCCACATGTTTCTCCGTAATTTACGTTTAATTAGTAACATAACATATAATTTACGTTTACTTAATAACATAAAATACCTTTTATTGGCGGGAAGCTGACGTCTGAACTGTACTGTAGCGTCTGCTGGCTGTCTTTCCAAATGAGATGGGCCGCAGCTCTTGTGAGATAAGTTGCTGATTTCCCGGTGTAGATGATGGTGTAGATGCTGTTGTTGTAGGACTTGCAGTAGCAGGTAGAGGAGGTAGTGGTGGTGGTGGGGGCGGGGGAACAGCCGTTTGTGATGAGGTCAACACTGCACACCTGTGAGGGGGAAAAGTCATGTGAACTATACTGTTATATTCTAGATATGAGCATTGAAATTATATTGTTAATCGCAGAAATAAATACGGTTCAATTTGAAGATTATATCATCAAACAATGAAAAACTCTGTCAAAGATTAAAACAATATGGGCGAACATCAAGAATGTTTGGTCTAATACTGAGATTGTAAGATCAAAACCCATGATCATTATATGCTCAAACACAAAATCCAAGATACCTTGTTACAAAACTAGAATCTTACGTTCGAACTCCAGTACAGTACGGTCGGGTTCAAGATTGACTGCAAAAACTAAGAAAGTATGGTTGAAAACTAAATTCGATTTCAAGAGCGTTTGATACAGTCGAATCTAATATTGTCTTTTTAAAATCAAAGATAGTATTGTGAAAAACTAAGATCGTATCGTCGAGGAATAAGAGGGTATCGTCCAACCCTAAAAGGAAGGGAACAGCCACATCCTAAATAAACAACAAAGTAATGCTACCATTTAAATTAAAGAAAAAAAAAGGTTTTACCGTATTGAACGTGTCGGATCCGACTTCTTTCACAGCGACGTCAACCCTCTGGGTAGAACTATCGACTGTGGAGCCAGTGACGTTTAGAGTTCCAGAAAATGTGAAGTCGTCTGCTCCTGAGACCAGACACGACTGGTTACCTGTCCCAGGTACATAAGCCAGCTTAAGGGGCTGGCACACAAACTCTGTAGGAAAAAATATAGTTTTAATTATATATCATATGGTTATCTTTATCAAGAAGATTCGATCAACTTTTATTCTATTAATACAAATTTACCAGTTGAAAAGTTGTTTCTCATGAAAACATGATATTTTCCTTAAACGCAATCATTTTCAAGGGTCGGCTTTTAGAAGGGAGATGACCATCATATCTCCCTTTTACCAGATTCACATCTACAAATAACATCTTATAGCACATGCGCCACTGACCATTATAAGGACGACTTTAGATAGCATTTGCCAGATGTGTCATTAATTAAATGGGCGCTTTGACGTGGGCTGTACTGCATATTTACCAGTAACTAGATATTTACCATTATCTTGACATTTACTTTTAACTTGACATTTACCTTTAACTAGACCTTTACCTTTAATTTTACATTTACCTGTAACTATAGGTACGCTCAGGGTGGGACTTAAGAAGGTATTTACCTATAAATTTACCTTTACATTTACCTTTCACTTGACCTTAACCTTTGACATTTACCTTTAACTTGACCTTTATCTTTAACTTGATATTCACCTTTAACATGACATTTACCTTTAACAGTTCACTTGACCTTTGCCTTTAACTTGACCTTTACCTTTAGACCTTAACCTTTGACCTTTACCTTTAACTAGAGGGACGCTCAGGGTGGGGCTGTAGAAGACATTACCTTTAATTTGACCTTCACCTTTAGACCTTAACCTTTGACCTTTACCTTTAACCAGAGGCACACTGAGCGTGGGGCTGTAGAAAACATTTCTCGACGTGTCCCTCCAGACCAGCGTGACCACAGCCTGGGACATGCTCAACATGGCCGTGTCCTCGTACACGACCGTGTAGATGTTGTTGTCAAACGCGGCGCAGTAGCACTTGGGCCCGACCTGGGGGGTGCAGGAGATACGTCGCATGTCCAGCTTACAGTCCTGGGGAGGGAGGGACAAGGGTCGTGTAATGTAGTGACTAGACACTGAAGTAGGTCAGACGTAATATGTTAGTTCAATGCAGTAACAAGTGTGAATGTAGTTAGCGAAAAAGCGCTCACCATACGGAAAGGTCGGAGGCGCTTTTTACCAGTCACTTTATTTTAAGTTTTTTTTTTAATTTTTTTTTCTTCTAAATTTTTGGTGTAGAAAACAGTTAAATAAGTTCGCAAAGTTTCTAAAACAAAGCAACTTCTTAACTTTGACTGTCTATGTAACAGCTCAGAACGCTATTTCATTTAGTTTTCCATTGGTGCATCGACCGGGGTGGGCGCCCCACCACCTCCATTGTTTCTTCCAGACTTTTTTTACCGTGGGGGGGGGGGGCACTTGAAATGTTTTAGATGGGTTGGGGGCAGACTAAAATTTCTGGGGGGGGGGGGGGGGTGGAGCAGCAGTCACTGTTACCTGTTAAAAGTATATGTTGTCTATATAAATTCCATTTAGTTCGGGGGGGGGGGTTGGTAGATTTTCTTCGGGGTTGGGGGGGGGGGCTCTGCCCTCCCGAAGAGATGCCTCTGTTGGGTAATCCTTTTAATAGTTTCAAGGAACTCAAGTTCAAATATAAATCGTCTTAACATCATACATTTATAAGTGTGCCGTCTATGCTGAACTCAAAGTCCAAGGTCCTGGGTGAGCTACTTGAAGCATCAGCTGTTCCAATCAGCTGATAGGTCTCTGTGTTAGCGATCAGACAGTCGGTGCTCGATACGTTCTGGGTCAAGGTCATCTGTTGAGATTGGACTCCTAAGAGAGATAAAAAAGTATTACGTTTTAAACACATATTGGCACCTCTAACTTGAAACACACGTTTGCAATATGTGAACTACAGTAAAAATCTTTTTTTTTTTAAGCCAGAGTAAAATATATTCACTGTCACTAGAAAGAGGTAATAATTTACGTAAAAATCTTTAAAGGTTCTGTATAATAACTTAATTATTTAAAAGATATTTAATAAAGATTTTAAACTTACCTTGTAAGATAAAGATTAAACCTATAAAGATTAAAGTTGATTTTGTATGTTCCATTTCGACTTGTAACTAAAAGTGTCAAGAAAAATACAATTCTACAAACCGCTGTTACATACAAACTTCCACATATTAAATTTTGTATTAGGGATAGTTAATATATTGCTTAAAAACTTTGATCTTTTTCTACTATCCTTTATTTGTTTCTCAATAACACTGCATGCCTACGCAAGGAGTGACATATACAATTTGGTCAGCATGCTTTCATCAATCAAGAAAGTCGTAATGGCCGAACTAGAGATTATCTGGAGTACACGATCTATTATTGCAGTATTTTAGTTCCTTGCTTTGTCTGAAGTACCCCAAAGTTATGTGAAAACTTCGTCTTATTTAACATACTTGTATAGTGAAATAGATAGGACAAAGTGGCCAACGAGGTAGAGCGCTAGTCTGCTAACCCGAGAATATCAAGTTCGAATCCGGGTCCAAGTCAGTAGAACGTGCCTGATCGGTACATAACTCATGTTATGGAAGGTAACGGCAGCTGGACAAAGTGCTGACCACACATCTCTTTCACATGCCGAGGACAAGAAACAATGAAATCTACTACATCTGTCCAAATGCAACGTTAGGTCTAAAAAGAAATAGGTAATCTTAACTTTAAAGAATAATTTGATTTGTTTTCGTGTACACATTTCAATTGAATTTTACTTTACCTTTTTATAAATTAAATTCTTAAAAAATAATCCAGCTCCTACGCCACGTTTACCATCGTTTATTTTCGTTGTATTTGAACTCTTTACAGGCGTCTATGGTGAGAATACCCTTCACCTTGCTCAAGGCTAGTCTGAAATAAAAGCTGGTATATATAGGTCTGTATAGTGAAAACACCAGTTTCATTGGCTCATAGATAATTAGGAAAAAAAAACATAGAACACAATTGGATTGGTTTGAAAATGCGGCTTAATAAAGAATATATATTTCAAAGCTAATTAAAAAAAATCAGGATGGCGACGAAGATAATTGACATAAATTATTACTTAAAAGGATTTAAAACGGAGAAAAAGAATCTATTATGATGCTTATCATACTATTCTGGGGGCAAATTCAATATGGGACTTTAAATATCTGTGTAGTATTTTCAAAAGGGGCAGAGAGATCGGCAAATGCAGAAGAAAGAGCCATTATATTTTGGAGAATGTGGGGGGTTTAAAGTCACACAGTGACCTACTGACACAATTTTACGATTGAACTAAAATTCTAACCTCCCGCATGACGTTACCTGTAGGTATTTATTATACTGGTGTAAGGAAGGTATTCTCAATTTTTGGTCATCACCCAACGTCAAGGCAAGTCAAACTGGGATTGTCAAAGTCGGGTTTTGAATTATTTGAATTTTGGTGAGTAAATGAATATTAATTTTTTTTTTATTTAACTTGCTTCTTCTGTTTTTTTTATATCTGTTGTCATGAATCGAAACTGCCAAGCGAAATTTCGACCACTTCTAGGAGACCAATTTCTCTAAAAAATTGGAACGTGGTTCAAGACCCAAAAATAATGCTATCTGAGATCGATGTTGAAAAAATAAGAAATAATACTGCAGTTTTTGAAGGGTGTGCTAGGCCTTTTAAGAGGTGGGTCTGGAGGGGGAGAGGTACAATTCGCACAAAAAAATGACGTAATTTATCGTTGAACCCTTTATAGTTAATTATTTTTGTGAAAAAAAAACAGAAGCAAAAATTACAGTTTTATGTTATCCTATCGATTAGAATAACGTCTAGACGTCATGTTGCATGCTTGGGTGTGATGAGTCCAGTTTTGTTTCTGAAATACTCCACGATCATCATAAAGCTGACGGAAATCACACCAAATACTAAAGCAAAGGTGAATTTTATAAGAATTTTATTAAGTATGTTTCTTTTGTATGTAAGTCTGTTTTTCACTTCTAATTCAGCGATGTTGTTCAAGCTTTCCAGACATATTCATTTAAAAAGTTAATTAGATGTTAGGTTAGTCATTAAAACAATTAAAAAATTACTCAACTCAATAATGAAAGGGGAGGTAAAAATATTGAATACTAGCGATTGCCGTATCATCTGGCTGTCGATGGTGAATTATTTCTTTCACGGCTGAGTGATTGTTTATATGAATTTCTCCACCACGTGATTAGACGATGCCTTCGGCGTGGTCGAGTCGGTAAAGCTCATGGTTGCTAAACTGAATAGTCTCGAGTTCGAAACCTCAGGCAGATGAGGCTCGTTAGCTGGGGACAGCCATTCTTCTAGGAGAGACAACTCCAAAATCAATTAACTGCTGCCTTGTAGTTTGTTCTTGGTTGGACAAAGGCTATGGAAGCAAATTCAAAAAGAAAAGCAGGCTGAAATCGGAGTCAATGGCCTCAATGGCGCATAACCAGTTGACACATAACCTTAATTGTGATGGAGGCATGGTCGAGTCGGCTAAAGCTCATGGTTGATAAATACGAAAAAGTCTCGAGTTCGAACCCTGTGGCAGATAAGGCTCGATCCCTGCCAACACTAAAAATTAAGAACGAAGAAGAAGAAGATGCCTTTTACTGTTTTTTAGAGAACTCTAGCTACTGGTCGGGGTTTAATGCACATATTTTTTAGTTTAGCCTATTTAGTGGCAACTTTATTTAGAACGTATAGCAAAAATGTAAGAAATATAAAAACTTTTATAATAATAAGCTTGTGACTGAAAATAAGAAAATAAAACAAACTTGTTTCCTTTTATAATCCTATGGAGATGGACAGGAGCATATGTAGTGTCAATTTCATTACATACGAGCTGACCCGCGACGTAGCACACGCCGCTATCTAGTTGTTTTATTTTCTACTTATCAACAATTCATAATTTGTGAATTTGACACTACCCCACCCCCTGCCTCCCCCACCCCCACCCCGCCCTGTGAAAGCAGCCGTTTAGAGACTACAATGAAAATATCAAGCAGAACTTATTATTTCCGCTCAGTTTCAAATCGTCTAAAAACTAAATTATCTGCCCCTAATAGCCGTCACTTATTTGAACCGGCTCTACTATTGTAAACATTCGGGGTGAACCACAACTCACCTGACAGGTGGGGATGAGGGTGGTGGCTAGACTGCTGTGTGTTTTCTATGGTGTCTATGAAGATAATTATATATATACGAGCCGACCCGTGGCGTATAATATGCCACTATTTAGTTGTTTTATTTTCTACTTTTCATTAATTCATAATTTGTGAATTCGACAGTACCAATGCTGCCACTGAAAATATTTGCTTTAAAACACTATCAGTAGGTCTTTAAGGACGATACCCCCCCCACTCCTTTCCCCCGTGAAAGCAGCCTCCTCTTAGTTACCTCCCCTAAGTATAAAAAAGTTTCAAAGTACATTATCTGCCCCTAATAGCCGTCACTAAACCCGGCTCTTCGATTGTAAACATTTAGCGTGAACCACAGCTCACCAGACCATGTGGGGATGGGGGTGGTAGGGATATGAGGGTTATGGCTGAGGCCGTATGCTCCACAAGGTGTAAAGAGGATTATGTCCTTAATAAAATCTTTGGTCGCTCATTAGTTTTCTAACATATTTTGAAATATTGAGTTTTATGTTCATGTTTTTTTTATCATATTAGTTAATCTCATACATTTAAAAAATGTTTTATTCACTGTGACGGAACTACAGAAAGAGATGAATTAAGATTGTTTAGGTATTTAGATTAAGGCTTAGAGAGTTTAAAATATATTGTTGACTCTATGACGAGTCATATTATTTGTGTACTGTGTTTTGTTTTGTGGTGTAGGATTTTTACTTGTGTTAGGACATGTATATTTAATGTTGTATCGCTTGAACGTTTAGGAAATACTTTACTTCATCATTTTCTGTTTTAATTCTTAATTAGTATTTACGATCTAAGGTCTTAGAAGCAGATGAACTCTACTTCATCTGCCCCATGTGTCTTGGGTACGAACGGGAAATGATGAAGTTGATGATTTACGTTCTAACCCCACATACTATTATCGTATCGGATTGCAATGTTGTATAATTTTAAAGTAGCTCATGTAGATTTTAATCTTACACACATAACTCAATGAACTAAGTACATTTACATGTGCTTGAAGAAGTAATAGAAGTATGTAGGCCTGCATGTTGAAGATTATGTTCTGTTTCTCATAACATTTTATTCTTAATTTCGTTCGTAATTGTAATATTAGAGGAAGATTGATTCAAACACAAATATAATTTGTCGTTATGTTGTGCGCCACATAGGCCGTTGACTCCGACTTCAGCAGATTTTCTTTCTGGATTAGCTTTCATAGCAATTGTTCCCGCAAGAATAATCAAGCAGTTGACTGATTTTGGAGTTTACTCTGGTAGATTTTATATCTTTCTCCAACTTAAGAGTCTCATCTGCTCGGGATCCGAACTCATGGCTTTTGGAATTAGCATCTAACCATAGCTTACCCTTAATTTGTGACATGCTCCTTTTGTGCATTGTTATCAACATAAGGCAGTTATTGAGAAATTATTTTATTTACATTCCTCTATTACCTTGCAACAACATTAATTTATAAAGGAGCAATATTAATTGTTACTGTGGAAATGGACCTAAACTCATTATGATGGAATTATGCTGGAAACCGAATCAATTTTTTGACGTGCCATACATCTAGATAGACCAGGGGCGTAGCGAGGGGGGGGGGGGCAGGGGGTGCGGACCGCACCGGGTGACACCATTTAGGGGGGTGACACCAAGGCAAAAAATAGCAAAATATATAGAGAAAGACTCGACGGGGGGGGGGGGGGGGGAGGGTACAAATCGAAACTTTGAGGGGGGGGGGTGCAAATCGAAAGTTTGAGGGGGGGGGTGCAAATCGAAAATTTGAAAGTTTGTCCCTGGGAAGGGTCTCTATGCCTCTGGGGGGTGACACCATTAAGTGCCGCACCGGGTGACACCCGACCTCGCTACGCCACTGAGATAGAATAAGAAAAAATAAAACTTTAGACCAAAAACTTTAAAATGATTTTAATACTGGTTTTTCGAGTCATCCATAGAAATCAAAAAACATCTTTTAATAACGATTTAACATTATTAAGTGTCTGAGAAAAACCGTAAAAACATGAACATACACAAACAACACATTTTTCTTGCTAGAATATAACTCAAACTACTTGTAACTTGCATGAAGTTTCGTTGTACTCTCTAGCAAGATTCCATCGTTTGAAAATTAACCAACAATTTATTTGGTGTTGTAACGATCCATGTGACACTTAAATTCATTGATGTCACAAAGTGCTTTGCGTATTAAAGAAACATTTCCACTGTTCTAAAGACAAATTTAAACAAACATCAAAAAGTAGCAAAACATAATTATATAAGTAAGTTTACTTGTAATATTAAACATACATCAATGAGTAGATAACTCAATTTCATAAGTAAGTTTACTTATAATATAAAAACAAACGCTTTGCAAGATAGTGCTAAAACCTATTTTGCCAGAATTTTGAAATCAAGCTTTAAATATAAAAGACAATGATGCCAACAGCTGTGACGATAAAGACATTCAAACTGATGAGCTTATCGCAACCTGAGTCTGTGAAGTAAACAAACAAATATACAATTGATCATTGGTAAATTAGAAATTTACTGATTACCAGAATCAGATTTACATAAATAGCATAACGTAGTAAAACATATAAACAGTGAATCGTCAATTGCAGATTTCTCTATTCTAAAAGTACAATCATCCACACCTATATGGATTTAGTGACTTCCTGAGGTCCTGCACTCTTCATCATCCACATGGGTTGGATAAACACAGGTTTATTGAAGGATTAAGTGTACACCCCAAAGCTAAATGTGTAATCTTCACGCATACCTTAGGTACCACAAGAAATATACTGGCAGGACTTCAGTATGCTTAAGTGAGGCAGGGGCTTTATAATCAGGTCTGCCTGCAGGTTTTATTACCCTAGGGACATAAAGTCAGGACACCTATATGGCGGGGGGGGGGGGGGGGGGGACGACGACTTTATAGTCAGGTCTGCCTGTAGGTTTTATTACCCCAGGGCTATAAAGTCAGGACTCCTATATGGTGGGGGGAGGGGGAGGGGGGCTATATAGTCAGGATGTCTGCGGGCTGAAATATTGCAGGGACTAGATTGGAATAATTTCTGGAGTCACTTGCAGGGTCTTCCGAAAGCTTTTTATGCTGGATTGCAGTCACTAGAAAAACATCTTTGTTAGACAGTTAGACATCAAGCCTTATATTTATGCAACACAACCTCCCCTACACAAGCATCAGACCAAGACTACATCTACTCACTTTCAAAGTACGGGAAGTTCGACTCCCTGCTGTAGAGGACATTGGAGGAACTGTCACTCCAGGCCAAGCGAGCAGGGGCCTGCGAGTATGTTGACAGAGGGTAGCCGTTGTAGTAGAGGTAGTACACATTCCCCTCAAACCTGTCGCAGTAGCAGTCGTAGCCCGGGGGGGAGGGGCATCCCTCGTTCTGTACATCAACTGTGCAGGTCTTTCAGGAAAAAAAAATTAAATAAAAAATAAACCGGGAATGATCTCCCCTAAACTTTCTCGAATATTCTTATATAAAACATCGGGGCGTGGCAACTCGGGATATAGACATGATTTTTCATCCATTTTTAATTACTTACTTACGGGATATTATTAGTACTTTATAAATTCACATGCGTTTTTTGAGAAATCGGGAATACCCTAAATTACTACTTCCGGCCAACGGAAATTATTCAAAAATTGATAGGAGCCAGAGAATTAGATCTTTTACTTGTGAAATTTCATTTATCTATATGAAAAAAGTACTCAAGTTATAGGCTTTTGAAAGATTCAAAGTAGAAAAATTTCCTCTTCCGGTTATCGGAAATCGCTCGAAATTTGTTACGGATCTACAAAATCAATATAATACTTACATATGAAATTTCATCAACCTAGCTGTAACGGTACGCAGGCTATCGTGTTTACAGACACACATACATACACACACACACATACATACACACACAAACATACGGACAAGATTGCAAAAGTATGTTTTTCCGACTCAGGGAGATGTAAAAAAATTTTTTTGCACGATTACAATATTTTCTCTATATGTCAACTCTGTATATACGAGAAAGTAAAAATATAAATATATGAAAATTAGTACGCATATCTTAAAGGCCTTTCAGGAGAAAAAAGTATTAAAAATATTAAAATATATTAGCAAATAGTACGTATCTCGTATAGATCTTTCAGAAAATAGTTAAATTAAAAAAATATTAAAAATATATATAAAAATAGTACGCACATCTTAAAAGTCTTTCAGTAAAAAAATATATATATAAAAAATATTGAAATACATAAAAATTAGTAGGCACATCTTAAAAGTCTTTCAGAAATATTTTTATGAAAAAATCTAAAAAAAAATGTACGAACATCTTGAAGAAAAAATTGTATGCTAAATATTGTTTTAATATACTTGAGATCATGCATATTAAGGATGCACATTACGAATTCATTTTTTTTGGCTAAAATACAAGAGAAATAATATTAAGTATAACTTTAAAAGCCTCAGTATTTCAATTAGAAAACCTTGGTTAAAAAAACATCATCACTTTTTCATCAAGGTTTTTGAGAGCCAATGTTTTTACTTTGATAAGTTTACACTAATAGCATTGTAATTGACTTGATATTGTTTACAAATACAGAATCAACAATCATTTAATGAGCAACAAATATCTCAGTAAAAACCTATCACATAATACTGTATGTTTGAAATGTATATTTTACCGTTTGAAAATCGTCATAGCCCCATTCACGGATTTGAAAACTGAAAATCCTCGGCCACTCATTCTCATCCTTGTCTGTGACGTCCGCGAATCCCTCCATGTTGAAAATGGAATCCGGTATGACGGATAAATATGTGATTTCAAGGGGATCACAATGGCCAACTGCAGGGAAAGATTTCGTGTTAAAAATATATCAATCCGATGTAATAATGCATTGAGTTTCTGTGTTCATGATATAATTAAGCTATTAAAATAGATCAAAGCGAGGGCGATAATGTAAGTAATTTTAAGGACTGTCAAATTGGATAAAATACTAGGTATTTGGTCAGTCTATGTACCTTCCCTGTTATTACAATGCTGTAAAGTTTTGAACCGCTATATATATATATATATATATATATATATATATATATATATATATATATATATATATATATATATAAGGATTTTCGTTTAATTTCAACAATAGTCTTTTAATGAAGTGAAGCGAGTAACACAATTTTACAACTTTATTAACCAAATCACGCTGAATATTACTCAACTTCATTACCTTTGACTCGAAGGAACATAACACTTGTTGTAAATGCTTACTTAGTACGGCCCCGTTAACTTAAACACCTACTACATCACCTTTCTCAAGAAGAACGTCATACTTGTGGTATACTTTGTATAACCCCATCTACCCAATCATTCCACTACATTACCTGTAGCTAGAATGAATATCACCCTTTTGGTATTCTTTGAACAACGCTGTCACTCAAATCACGGTCAATATTATTTCACTATATTACCTTTAACTAAAAACGTCACGCTTGTGGTAAGCTTGGTACAATCTTAACCCGATCAATTACTCCACAACATTACCTTTGATTAGAGGGAACATCACACTTGTGATATACTTTATACATACCCATCTATCCAATCACTTCACCGCATTACCTTTGATTAGAGGGAACATCACACTTGTGATATACTTTATACATACCCATCTATCCAATAACTTCACCGCATTACCTTTGATTAGAGGGAACATCACACTTGTGATATACTTTATACATACCCATCTATCCAATCACTCCCCTACATTACCTTTAACTAAAGAGAGCATCACATTTGTGGTATACTTGGTACAATCCCATTAATTTAATCACCTACTACATCACCTTTGATAACAGGGGACATCACTACTTGGTACAACCCCACCAACCCCATCAACCCAATCACGCCATTACATCACATATTGACAACTGGGAACGTCACTACTTGGTAAAACACCATCAACCCCATCACCCCATCAACCCATCACCCCATCAACCCATCACCCCATCAACCCTATCAACCCCATCACCACACTACATCACCTTTAACAACTGGGAACGTCACACTTGAGCTGTACTTGGTGTCGGTGTGGTCCTTGGTACAACCCCGTCACCCAATTAACACCATCAACCCAATCACCCCACTGCATCAACTTTCACAAGATGAACGTCATACTTGTGGTAAACTTGGTACAACCCCATCACCCCATCAACCAAATCACCCCATCATCCCATCACCCCACTACATCACCTTTAACAACAGGGAAGGTCACACTTGAGCTGTACTTGGTGTCGGTGTGGTCCTTGGTACAACCCCATCAACCCTATCGCCCCATCAACCCCATCGCCCCACCACCCTATCACCCCATCAACCAAATCACCTCATCACCCCTATCAACCCCATCACCCCATCAACCCAATGAACCCCATCACCCCATCACCCCATCACCCACTACATCACCTTTAACAACTGGGAACGTCACACTTGAGCTGTACTTGGTGTCGGTATGATCCTGCCACTCAAGTCGAACCTCCGCCTGAGACATGTCGACCGTTGCTGTACCACTGTACACCAGATTGTAGATGTTGTTGTCGAACCCCGTACACAGGCAGGGTTTGTCCGTGACGGATGGACACTGGTCAGTTATCAGATCCACGCTGCACATCTGGGAACAACGGGCAACTTTGAAATGGGACGGAGTTGTCTAGCGGTAGAGAGCTGGACTGCTAACCCGTAAGTCTCGAGTTCGAATCCGGGTTCAATTCAGCAGACCGTCCCAGAGTACACCCAACTCTGATGGGTACCTAACTCACGTTATGGAAAGTAAAGGCGGTTGGGCATCGTGCTGACCACACTATCTCTTCATATGCCGAGGTCACAGAAACAAGTGAACTCTACTTCACTTGAGTTGCCCCATAGACCGTCAGGTTTGAAAGAGAAACTTTACTTTTGAAATAATTAGGAGAGCTAATAAAACGAATATTCAATTAATGATTCCCATTCGCTTAATTCCATGACTTCTCTAAATCCAAAGACATCAAATCCTAGGAATGAAGGTTTAACTATAAAAATTATTAATTCAGCGAAAAATATAATTAAAATTCAAAGTATGAACATTACAATAAATCTGTCAATTAAATACAAAATTTAAATAAACTAATAATATTTAAATTAAGCTAACCTTTAGCCATTGACAGAAGCATTACATATTGCTTCATAAAGAATTATGTAATTGGGGATAAAGAAAATAAGAAAGTTCTCAGGAGTGTAGAAATCATTGTTTAACAGTATAAAAGTACCATAGAATTGAGGTACACAGACCTATTTTTAGACATAGCTTATAGTCTACATACGATTGGCTTGAAAGAATCGTTTAAAATATAAATACACCAAAACACCCGTCTGATCTAGAGTTATCTTACCGTCTGGAAGTCTTCAGCACCGGCCAGTTTAAACTGGAAGTTGACCGTCTGGGTGGTGTCGTCAATGCTGGAACCGGTGATGTCCAGAGTTCCGATGTACATGAAGTTATTTGTGTCTGCGACAAGGCACTGGTCGTCTGAATCTGCTGGTGCCTGGTACTGTAGGGTCAGGTCATGACACTTGAACTCTGATGGGTAAATAAAGATAAACTCAAGGTCAGGTCATGACACTTGAACTCTGATGGGTAAATAAAGATAAACTCAAGGTCAGGTCATGACACTTGAACTCTGATGGGTGAATAAAGATAAACTCAAGGTCAGGTCATGACACTTGAACTCTGATGGGTAAATAAAGGTAAACTCAAGGTCAGGTCATGACACTTGAACTCTGATGGGTAAATAAAGGTAAACTCAAGGTCAAGGTCATGAGACTTGAACTCTGATGGGTAAATAAAGGTAAACTCAAGTTCAGGGTCACGAGACTTGAACTCTGATGGGTAAATAAAGGTAAACTCAAGGTCAGGGTCATGAGACTTGAACTCTGATGGCTAAATAAAGATAAACTCAAGGTCAGGTCATGACACTTGAACTCTGATGGGTAAATAAAGATAAACTCAAGGTCAGGGTCATGAGACTTGAACTCTGATGGCTAAATAAAGATAAACTCAAGGTCAGGTCATGACACTTGAACTCTGATGGGTAAATAAAGATAAACTCAAGGTCAGGTCATGACACTTGAACTCTGATGGGTAAATAAAGATAAACTCAATGTCAGGGTCATGAGACTTGAACTCTGATGGCTAAATAAAGATAAACTCAAGGTCAGGTCATGACACTTGAACTCTGATGGGTAAATAAAGATAAACTCAAGGTCAGGTCATGACACTTGAACTCTGATGGGTAAATAAAGATAAACTCAAGGTCAGATCATGACACTTGAACTCTGATGGGTAAATAAAGGTAAACTCAAGGTCAGGTCATGACACTTGAACTCGGATGGGTAAATAAAGATAAACTCAAGGTCAGGTCATGACACTTGAACTCTGATGAGTAAATACAAACAAACCCCATTATTATTTTATTTTGTATTGGCTGACTATTGAATTTCAATCAATATTGCCTTAATAGATGGTGATAGAGTTTGGCTTTTGAAATCAGACAACATAAAATACGTGCTTTCTAATTGATAGGTGTTTTATTCAAGTAAAAAAAAAAGAAACGTTAACCTTCGAACCTTAGAGTTCATGTTACAAAGTTCACCTGTTTATGTGACCTCAGCAATTTATGAGATCAACATTATACCCAGTTGCCTTAACTTTCCCTAACGTAAGTTAAATACCCTTTAGAGTTGTTTTCATTCCCTTATCAGATAGGCCGAGCCGATACTGATATGGTTATGATAGTCAGTTTTATCAATAAGTGTAAAATAAACTATAATTTTGGACTTATTTATTTATATTGGTTTTTAATTAATTATATAGTCAGTTTTATCAATGAGCGTAAAATAAACTAAATTTGGATATTTGTTTATATGGGTTTTTAATTAATTATATAGTCAGTTTTATCAATAAGTGTAAAATAAACTATATTTGGACTTATTTGTTTATATTGGTTTTTAATTAATTATATAGTTAATTTTATCAATAAGTGTAAAATAAACTACATTTGGACTTATTTATTTATATTGGTTTTTAATTAATTATATGGTCAGGTTTATCAATAACTGTAAAATAAACTATATTTGGACGTCTTTATTTATATTGGGTTTTGATTAATTATATAATCAGTTTTATCAATACGTGTAAAGTAATTTAGATTTGGACTTATTTATATTGGTTTTTGATTAATTGTATACTCAGTGTTATCAATAAGTGTAAAATAAACTATATTTGGACTTGTATCGGGGTGTAATTATCTTACCTTTGATTGCAGGAAACTGTGAACTTGGGCTGTAGTGAAAAGCTGATGACACGCCCTGCCAAGCTAGACGGACCTCGCCATGGCTGTAGACTGTAGCGGCCACACCCGTAAACACGAAGCTGTAGACGTTGTTGTCATGGGACTGGCAGTGGCACATGACGTCAGGCTGGTCAGTGCATTCTGTGGAGGCCATGTCCAGGCTGCACACCTGTGGGTGTGGGTGGGATAAGAGGGTTATCACGTGACGGGCGTGAGTTCGGTGAACTCAAGAAAACACAATCATAAGCATACTGGACTCACGGAAAATAGCATTAAATTCAAACACACACAATCACAATCGGAATGTATTAAACGAAGAGCAGTTGTGGGTTACATCGGTTGTTTTAAAATTAAAATTATACATTTTAGAACTCAAATAATTAACCGTTGAAAGGTCCCTTTATGTAGCAGACACTCGTAAAAATAGTAAAACATATTAGTATTCACTTGAATGTTTTTTTTTTTTAAAATTAGTCATTGTTAACTTCTAAATATGCACACTTTTTTATCGAACAGATTTATATAATTAGTTTCTCTAATTTATTAAAAATAATATAGATCTAGATCTTGAAAAGAAAAACACAAACGTTTTAAAACTTTTTTTTTTAATGGCTATTTATTTTTTAAGTGCTATAGCGTTACATCAGGCGTATGAACATTATAGTACAGTAATGCAGAGAATTTGAATATACTATGTGCTGTTCGTAAGAAAATTTGTAGTTCGTGCGGTCAGGAAGCCAATTACATAAAGACATGATAGGGATATAACATAGATGTAAAGCAGGTGGAAAATTATTGCAGTTGGGATAATGGATTCAAGCAGGTGGAATATTATCACAGCTGGGATAATGGATTCAAACAGGTGGAATATTATCACAGCTGGGATAATGGATTCAAGCAGGTGGAATATTATCACAGCTGGGATAATGGATTCAAGCAGGTGGAATATTATCGCAGCTGGGATAATGGATTCAAGCAGGTGGAATATTATCACAGCTGGGATAATGGATTCAAGCAGGTGGAATATTATCGCAGCTGGGATAATGGATTCAAGCAGGTGGAATATTATCACAGCTGGGATAATGGATTCAAACAGGTGGAATATTATCACAGCTGGGATAATGGATTCAAACAGGTGTAATATTATCACAGCTGGGATAATGGATTCAAGCAGGTGGAATATTATCGCAGCTGGGATAATGGATTCAAGCAGGTGGAATATTATCACAGCTGGGATAATGGATTCAAGCAGGTGGAATATTATCGCAGCTGGGATAATGGATTCAAGAAGGTGGAATATTATCACAGCTGGGATAATGGATTCAAACAGGTGTAATATTATCACAGCTGGGAAAATTGGTTCTAGCAGGTAGAAAAAAAAGCAGATTGAATAAAGGTCACTCACGGTTTCAAAATTGTCCGAGCCGGCGTACTTGACCTCAAATTTGACAATTTGTGAAGGTGTGTTGGTGTCCGTCACGTCCATGTCACCAATAAAGGTGAACACGTCCCGATCAGCCACGATACACTCGTTGTTGTCAAAACTAGCCTCCAGAGTCATAAGAGGGGCGATAATCTCTGGAATCAAAAGGACGTAGGGGACATAATGGTATAATTATTATAATTAGTTGAAATTGTACTTGAAATCAGAATAAGTAAGAGCGATACTTTATATAATAATACAATATTAAAACAATAATTGCTTGAATTATAAAACATAAAAAGTGTTAAATTGTATTTGCAAAATCATATAATTTTAATATTATTTTTATTAGTCATTATTTTGAAAGCCGAATAAAGTGATATATCTGTAATAAATGTTTTATTAGAAGTTATTGCAAATGAGATTTACTGAACTAACATTTCCTTTGACTTGTATACAGACTTTGATATACAAAAAAATGTTTTTAAAAAAAAAAAGATATACCAAAAAAGATGTAAACATTTAAATACTTTCTATTTTAGCATAATGTAACGTTACGCATAAGTAATAAATCGGTTGGTGAAAAGTTAACCCACAGTTCAATATCAGAAAGATGTGATAATGATACAATTATATCGCAAAACTATACTGGATACGATGAATTAAGGAAAAAATAATCTCTGGAATGAAACAAAAACACGTAGAGTCTAGACCCTTGCGAGCCTTTAGGTTAAACGATAAAGAGTAATAGTGTATCGGAAACATTTTAACTGATTTTTTTTTTAAATTTAAAGACTAGGAACATAATATTAAAAAATCATCCACAAAATTTAATTTTAACACATCTGTTATAGTTGGCAATTTGTCTATTTGTATTAAGCAGATAAAACTGATTTCTTCTTCTTCTTCGTTCTTAATTATAGTGTTGGCAGAGATTCATTCCAACACAATTAAGTAATGCACGCCGACTTGTTGTGCGTCTTATCTCTGTTGGACCGCAACGACGCTCCGAGCGGTTGATAAAATTTTCTCTATTTAATTCGTTGTTGTTCAAAATCCAAGTTTTTAATCGTAAATCTAGGTCATGATAACGCTAGAGCGGCCATTTTTCGTTGTATTTACTTCTTGCAGTTTTCTCGTTAGGTTGATTTTGTATTTTATAGAATTATTTTTGTAAAACAACTCGCAAAACGGCATTTTTTAACACTGCGGAATGCCATTCAGCAGCCGCGACTAAACGTTTACGTCGCCGCATTATAAAATTAACGAAAATTAAAGTATTCATACTAAGACTAATCCAATCCATGATTTTTTGTTGAAAAATTGACGTTCTTTCGTTTTCTATGAATGAGAACCCATGAAAAGTAATTCTTATAATTAATTTTCCCGAATAAAGCGTATTTTTTTTGCCCGAAAAAAATCAACTCTGTAATTTTCTTCTTTAAAACTAAGTAATTATCTTTCTTCAATAAATAAATACTTATTTAAAATTTATATCAGTGTGTAGTGCATTCAATTACGATACAATTTTATAAAAAAATGTGTGGGGTTTAAATCAACGGGTAAAAATATATGGGTCGTTTAGCCGAAAAGAAACTGAAAAAAAAATAAGTGAAAAAAAAAACGTGAAAATAATTACGGGCTTTAGGCCGTAGACTCTGATTTTCAGCCTGTTTTTCTTTTTGGGTTTGCTTTCATAGCTTTTGTCCAACCAAGAACAAACTACAAGACACCAGTTGTTTGCTTTCGGAAATGTCTCTCCTAGACGAGTGGCGTCCACAGCTATCTGCCCGGGGGTTCGAACTCTGAACTTATCGGTTCAGCAACCATGAGCTTTACCGACCCGACCACGAAGACCTCCAAACAATGATTTTAAAAAATACGCAGAAAGTAAATCTACCCTTAACATCAGAGAAAGTCTGCGAGGCGCTGTAGAGGGTGTTGTAGGATGTATCACTCCACGCCAGACGAACTTGACCGTTGGAAAACTTGGCAGAAGCGGCGCTCTGGTACCTGACGGTGTAGACGTCTGCCTGGAACTTCTCGCAGAAACATTGGGCGGGGCTTGTTGCCTGGCAACCATCTTGTCCGATGTCCACTGTGCAGAACTTTAAAAAATATATTCTTTTAACATAGTCGTTATCACAATGGCATAGTTATCAATTGGGTATATTGACATTCTTGTTCTGAAATACATACAGTTCTAATTTGGTAAGGTTTTAAATAAAATCTATTAAAAGAACTGCATTGGAGGCCCAAAATAATTGAATAATTAAAGTTCTAATTATTAGTCTTAAAAAATCTACCAATTCTTACTTAATTGATTAGAAGCAAAAGAAACTACATTATTAATAATTTGTCCATTGGCAATTTATGAAATTAATTAGAATACACTTGTCTTTTTGTCTTGATTAAAAAACGAACCTATTTATTAGTTAAGCCTGCTTTGTAAACTTAGTTAAGAAATAAAAAAAAAAAAAAAAAAAAAAAAAAAAAAACAAAAAAAAAAAAAAAAAAAAAAAAAAAAACAACAACTTTAGAATATTCTTGTTCTTTATCAGTTTTGAATTACCAACCTCACTTTCGCGTATCCCCCCCCCCATTGCTAATACAAAAGTGCCGTGTAACCTTAACAACACATTAAGCTTAAAATTTAAATATATTTTTTTAACTGCGGAAATAAACTGTATTCATTGAAGAACAACACGGAGAACTTATTGTATATGAAGTTATGTATTTCACTCACAGGCTCAAACATGTAGGCGTTTTCTTGTTTGAGTTCAAAATTGATTATCCGCGGCCAGACATTGGCGGCCCGCCCCGTGACGTCAACGGTGCCGACGATTGTAATGACCTCCTCGGCCACGGTCACCGGGTACATGTTGATGACGTCACAGCTGATATCTGGGGAGACAAAATGGCGGCTAAAACACGTGGATAGTCTTAAGTGTTGAACTACCTTAATAATAGTGATATATTCTGTAGCATTAAATAATCCTGGGACAATTGGAACTGTTTAAAGCTAAAGAATAGTTGAAAGGTAGGATCTATTTATTTAACACTCTTAACTTGGGTTCGATCGAACCCCACGCGAACCCCAGGGGTTCGATGAGTTTGTCTTAAGGGTTCAACGGAGGTCACACGATCGAAGTTTGTCATTGCTGACAACAGAACTATATATGAAGGGCTTGGTTACTGCCCATGTGAAACTGGTAGAGTTCGGAACTTACAAAAAGTTTAAGAACCACTGCTCCAGGGAGATAAGGTTGCTGCTTAAAATATATATAGGCCTACATAAAATAATGACTTATTTTGGAGTTGAAATTCCAACCTATCAATGAGGAATTCTCAGGTTACATAAATCCTAAGATACCTATATTTCAATTTAATTAGTACAACTATGCGTGCAAAAAATACCTTTTATGGAAGGATTGACAATGACGTCACTGACTTTGTTCCTCCCGAGGGAGTCAGTCCAGGCGAGACGGACCTGGGCCTTGGAGCAGGTGGGCGTGGCCTGCTGCTGGTAGACGACGGTGTAGACGTTGTCCACAAGGCTCTCACAGTAGCAGGGTTGGGTGGAGGGGGCGGAGCATCCGTCTGAGAGAACATTGACCGTGCACATCTGAGAGGGGAATTGTACATTTAAAAAAAAATATTTTAAGGGGAAAACGTTGTTCAGTGGTATAGTTTAGGATAGTTGTAAGTATTGGTCGAATGGTAGAGCGCTTTGCTGGTAGCCCGTTGGTCTCGAGTTCGGATCTCGATTTGGACTTAGGACAGTAGCAATAGTTATTTTTTTAAAATTATTTTAGAGGAAATCTTTTTCCAATGATATAGTTTAGGATGGTTGTAAGTATTGAGCGTAAGACGGCGTGGTCGAATGGTAGAGCGCTTTGCTGGTAGCCCGTTGGTCTCGAGTTCGGATCTCGATTTGGACTTAGGACAGTAGCAATAGTTATTTTTTAAAAATTATTTTAGAGGAAATCTTTTTCCAATGATATAGTTTAGGATGGTTGTAAGTATTGAGCGTAAGACGGCGTGGTCGAATGGTAGAGCGCTTTGCTGCTAGCCAGGTGGTCTCGAGTTCCGATCTCGATTCGTACTTACGACTGAAGCACGTCTGAGTGTAGCACGTCATTGAGTCCACCCAACTCTGATGGTTACCTGATTTACGTTTGTGAAAGCAAAGGCGGCTATAGGCTGATGGCTCATGCAGGTTTTATTGAACCGTAGAACTGGTTGTTGACCTACTTACCAGCCCTAAACACACCATCACTTCCTATTCCAAGGTCAAGAAAAATGAATCGCTAGGTCTAATGAAGGAACTTTACTGAAAGAATCGAGTACCGACACTAAGCTTCTGTAATGTCCATCAGTTTAAATAGGTTAAAGACCCCCGGGGTATTGAGGGGGGTATTGAGGCAAAAAAGTAATCTGGATACAACGTTAAGAGCAACATATTTTAAATTATTAGGTAGAAATATGTCTATCTCACATACGTTTTATTAAGATATTACCCAAAGTAATGCATTTTAATATTGGCGTAGGTGTTTGCATAAATAGTAAGAAATAAGAATACATTTATTGTTTAAAAAATATAACATTTTACTCATTCGTTTTTAAATGTTCATTTAAAAAAAATAAGTTAGATTGAAAAAAATAATTGAAATATTTTACAATATTTAAAATTGTTTCTGTCCCCCCTCCCACCTTAGTTTACAGGTAGTTCACTAATTAGTAAAATTTTAAAAAATTTGACTCCAGTACAGCTTAATTAACTACTCCCTTCATCGACACGTTAAGTGGTTAGTGAATTTAACACTAACCCATACCTCAATCATGTGATACAATACAAAACAAAGAACTTACAACTTCGTAGATGTCAGAGTCGTAGTACTTCATTTGGAACTGAAGCGTCTGCGACGTGGCGTCGACGGTGTAGTCAGATGCGTCGAGTGTTCCCCTGTATAGCAGGGAGTCAGCCCCTGTGATCAGGCATTGCTGGTTGGTTGCCTGCGGCAGGTAATTCACTGCCAATATCTGGCATTTGTCTGAATTTGACAGGTAATGGAATAATTACAGCGTTATCAAGGTACATAAAAAGATTACTACTTTTAACAGTAATACGTGTCGTTTCAGTCATGTTATTGCATCCACATCCACATCCCCATGCACATGCACATACACATACACATGCACATGCACATGCACATGCACATGCACATACACATACACATACACCCACACCCACACCCACACCCACACCCACACCCACACATACACATACACATACACATACACATACACATACACATACACATACACATACACATACACATACACATACACATACACATACACAAACACATACACATACACATACACATACACATACACATACACATACACATACACATACACATACACATACACATACACATACACATACACATACACATACACATACACATACACATACACATACACATACACATACACATACACATACACATACACATACACATACACATACACATACACATACACATACACATACACATACACATACACATACACATACACATACACATACACATACACATACACATACACATACACATACACATACACATACACATACACATACACATACACATACACATACACATACACATACACATACACATACACATACACATACACATACACATACACATACACATACACATACACATACACATACACATACACATACACATACACATACACATACACATACACATACACATACACATACACATACACATACACATACACATACACATACACATACACATACACATACACATACACATACACATACACATACACATACACATACACCCACACATACACATGCATATATCTATACTGAGGCTCACTTTTGATGAGAGGCAACTGTTTAGAGGAGGTAGAAAAAGGTGTAGGTGAGTTGTCGCGCCATGTGAGGCGTACATCAGCCCTAGAGAAGGGCGTGGTCGCCGTTCCGTTGTAGACAAAGGTGTAGACGTTGTCCTGGAAGGATTGGCAGTAACAGAGCGAGGTTTGCTGGTCGGAGCACGTGCCACGTTTCATGTCCACTCGACAGTCCTGTATGAAGGTAGATGGCTCACAGTGTAGATTTTATAAGACGCGACTTAATGAAAATGAAGGAATATTTTACAGGAAATGTACTTTACTAGACAATATAAAAAAGTAGTTTATGTTTACTATTGAATGTTGAAAGCATGTCTCTGTAAAGTAATCAACAGATACATGTGATAGTAATATCGAAGAAAATGAAGGGATGTTATACAGGAAATTTATTTTACAAGACAATTTAAATGTAGTAACAACGAAGAGACATAATAAATTTAAGTATAAAACAAGAAACATTACTCATTCA